>NC_091119.1:144379460-144539460 GCF_040183065.1 Periplaneta americana
TGAATAGTTTAATGGTTGATTTGTTTGGACTTTTCCATTGCTAATTTTAAGAAATTGTGGCACAACGTTTCGAAGAGTGGATCTCTCTTCGTCGTCAGCTGAAAACCTACTGTTTGTAACGATCCCCACAGTAAATTAGCAATGGAAAAAGTCCAAACAGCTCAACCAGTAGAAGTATATAATATTAATAGATGTAGGTGCTTACAAAAAATCATAGCGCTCTTGTGGCAAAAATTGAAGTCCTAAGTGTAATTAAGATATTTCACTGTGGTCCTAAAGTTTTGACTGACACTATATCTTATTAAAGATCTGTTACTTACTTAAAAATGGCTTTTAAGGTACCCGAAGTTTCATTGCCACCCTCACATAAGCCCAACATTGGTTCTTATCCTGAGCAAGATTAGGCCTAACCAAGTCTCCATCATCATATCCCACCTCCCTCAAATCCATTTTAATATTATCCTCCCACCTACGTCTCGGTCTTACCAAAAGTCTTTTCCCTCCGGCTTCCCAACTAACACTCTATATGCATTTCTGGATTCGCCCATACGTGCTACATGCAATTTCCATCTGAAACGTCTGGATTTAATATTCCTAATTATGTCAGGTGAAGAATACAAAGCGTGCAGTTCTGTGTTGTGTAACTTTCTCCCTTTTCCTGTAACTTCATCCCTCTTAGCCCCAAATATTTTCCTAAGAACCTTATTCTCAAATACCCTTAATCTCTGTTCCTCTCTCAAAGTGAGAGTCCAAGTTTCACAACCATACAGAACAACCGGTAATATAACTGTTTTATAAATTCTAACTTTCAGATTTTTGGACAGCAGACTAGATGACAAAAGCTTCTCAACCGAATAATAACAGACATTTCCCATATCTATTCTGCATTTAATTTCATCCCGAGTGTCATTTATATTTGTTAACAGTTCTTTAGTGATATAAATTGCATGAAATTTATTTCACACTCTAACATATTCACAATCCATAAGCTACAATAACAACCATTTCTTTAAAAATGTAAGTAACACAGTAACGTGTTCCAGAGAGCATAAACGCTTCACATAATCCCCTCTCACTTGTTTTCAGTAATTTTTATTCGTGTTCAGGCTCTCAAAGGAGTTTCGACTTGATGTGGTGTAAGTTCCCTTCTTAAGATGAACTCGTCTAAGGTTGTGGAAATACTTTGATAGATACACAAGAATCAGGAACACTCCATGTGTGTTCATTATCTGTTCTTCCGCATTTTTCTGTTCTTTTATAAGTTCATTTATGTTAAGCAGATCAATGACTGGGTAATTCGATTCTTCAAGCCACGGAGTTGATACCTTCTCACTGTAACGTGATTGTCAAAATGCTCTCGTCTTTCATCGCCACGAGAAAGAATGAGGTTAATGGTCGCCTCTGAAGGCGAGATAATCTAGTAATACACGCGAGACTGCCCCCATCTGGACGCCTCTGCCCCTCGAGTTGCACTTTTATGTCTGAACGAGTCGGCTCACCTGCCATGTGTACATTCCACGGCCGCCATAACGAGGGCTATATATTAAGTTCTCTTTGCCACCTGCCATGTGCATCCATCCCACCTTACCGCTCTCGGATGCGGTTTTGAATTGGATTACCGGCGACAGCTGGTTTCCAGCGCTTCCCACCTCTCCCCACTCTCTTTCTTTCTCTCTCTCTGTCGACGAATTCAAAATTCGAAGTATTTTATTGGCAATTAAACGCGTGGACAGTGCAGGTGCTTCGTCAGGGACGAACTCGCCGGGAAATAGGAAGTGACGCTGACAGTGCACCGGATGAATTCTGACCTTAAACACCCACATAGCATTACCCGCACCGTGTTATCGCATGAAATAACACAGGCGCTCTTGGTTTATTTTAGTCGCCGGGAGTCCGGCGTATCGATTCTGCAATTACGGCAATATGGAGCGTATTTTATATCGTTCTAGCATCTCCTAGCCCCTTTTTTTCTTTTCTCCATTATATAACATATTCAGTGAAACATAATAATCAGGCTTAGGATCCGGGACACTTTAGCAACCAATGTAGGCACAACTTGACTATAGAGTTCCTTGAACACAGTAGACAGACATACTGTGAATGTAAACAACAACGTCAATGTGCTGCGTTATATTCTACTGTTAATAGTACAATCTAGTGACGGTGGAAAATGAAGTAAGATATACTGCCCGTGCCTCACTTCCTGAGCTGTTTCTTTGCGCGGCGAGACGCAGAGGGGGAAAGTGGGCGGTTCTGGGTAGCGCATGTGACTACTACCCTACGTTCAACACATCGGCCTTCTCAGGATTGCTTTCGTCAGTTATGGAGCAAGATCAGCCATGGACAAGCGAATGTATAGGCTGTCCCCTCACAAAACAAATTATGTCCTTCTCATCAATTCCTGTAACTAAACACTAATACCAGTAGTAGACTACAGTTTCTACTCGAGATTATCGACCTAATCGCGATTACGGTTATCACGTGTACACATCCGTAAACTCTTTCCTCTATGGCAGTGTTTCTCAAACTTTTTCCACCGCGAAACCCCTTTTAATCTAAAGTGTAACTGCGAAATCCTTGTAATATTTTATTAGTATTTAATAGTTAACAGACAAGTGAAAGCTAGTATCTCAATAATTGTTCAGTGGGACGAATGTATTTGCTTTTTAAGCCTGCATTCTGGTTTTATGGCGGAAAGTTGTAGTCTCATTTCTACTGTACTTCTGCATTTTGTCTTTTCGGTATTATGTTTTAGTCAAGAGGGCTTAGATCTAAGCCCTCTTGGTTTTAGTGAACACATACGCAGAGAATCCAGTGATGAAAGTGATAAGTATTATGGGTATTTTCCGTTTTAGATGTTCATCAAACATATTGACATTAGGCATATTATAGTATTATTATTATTATTATTATTATTATTATTATTATTTTTATTATTATTATTATTATTATTATTATTATTATTATTATTATTATTATTATTATTATTATCGGTGGTTTCATAATATTATGGATGCATATTTTCGTAATATATATATATATTTTTATGGTAACCACTAATGGTAAGTATAAAATAGCCACCGGAGCAGCTCAGTTGGCTAAGGCGCTTGCCTATCGATCCAGGGTTGCTCTTGGGCACGGGTTCGATTCCCGCTAGGCTGATTACCTAGTTGGATTTCTTCCCGAGGTTTTCCCCAACCGTAAGGCGAATGGCATGTAATGTTTGGCGAATCCCTGACTTCATCTCGCCAAATACCATTTCACTATCATCAATCCCATCGATGAAAAATAACGTAGTAGTTGATACAATGTTGTTAAATAACCAAGTAAAAAAACGTATGGAATAAAATTTAAAATCATATAGGGATCACGGAACACCGGAACATACTTTGAGAAATACTGCTCTATGGTAATTTAGCAGTTGTCCAGACTGAAGGATGTTAATGTTAATGTTATGTTTTATTTAACGACGCTCGCAACTGCAGAGGTTATATCAGCGTCGCCGGATGTGCGGGAATTTTGTCCCGCAGGAGTTCTTTTACATGCCAGTAAATCTACTGACATGAGCCTGGTCGCATTTAAGCACACTTAAATGCCATCGACCTGGCCCGGGATCGAACCCGCAACCTTGGGCATAGAAGGCCAGCGCTATACCAACTCGCCAACCAGAGACTGAACGAAGAGTGGCCTAGTGTGTACATACATTTTCGGAAATCGTCTTCAGAGATAATAGCGATAGTGGTAACCACGATTAGAGTATCCAGTATTATAAAGAATGCACTGGCATAGGATAATGTTTTCAGCACATGTAATATGCTGCCGTGCCGCACGCTGTAGCTGCCGTGCCGCACGCTGTAGCTGCCGTGCCGGTCCGAGCAGACCTAAGAGGCGTGGTTACAAGCACTAGGGAGCTTTCGGTTCAGGACGTGAGACACGGGCAGTAGTCCGGATCACCTTACTTAATACCATAAGGGTGAAACCTAACCAATCATCCCCTGTGACTACATATGCTAGTGGATTATAATGACTTTCTAGCTCTCAGGTTGAATTTTGTTTCACCAACTTTGTTTCGAATTTCGGGTACTGTCAAATACCAACTGGCAGTTATTTTCTAACTGTCATGTTGGCAGGAACAATTTCGGTTTGCAGTAAAGGAAATTGATGAAAATGCAAGTAAATATATTTTTGGGGTAGGTCTCTCATGAATCATAAACTGTTTAGTCAAAGCAATGAATTTCATATTGCCAGACAAAATAGATATTACGTAATATTAGATCATACTAATCACCAACATAATAATTAATAATTTAAGTAGAACAAACATTTTAAATTTATTCAAAATTCGTTGCTGTATTGAGAGAACAGCTACAAGTTTCACATATCAAATCTCAAGGGAAAAATTTTCTACAGTAATACAGTGGGCTCTTTTTAATTCGAATCTTAAGGGGGATTTTAAAAAAAATGTTATTTAACAAAGACTCTGGCAGGCTCAGCGTTTTTAGGTGTAGAGATCCGATGAAGATCTGGATAACAGTAAATAAACTGCCGTAACCCCGATTTATTTGAAGGAGACCGAGCGATTTGGCTCATGCTTATCGCATGGAACTCGCATTCGGGAGGTCCATGGCTCGATTCTCGGATCGACCAACCTGACTGTGGTTTTTCCGTGATTTTCCACAGTTACTTAGGCAAATGCCGGGTTGGAATTTTCATTGCCACGTTCCATTTTCCCTTCCTCTCCCGTGTAGAAAAGGAATTCAGATTTCATACCATATCATTCATCTTCTTCATCTCATTCAATAGACATATTCAGATCAAGACGGATTCATTCCTTAAGAGCACTTCCAAGGGCGCTTCGACACCTTGAAAGGTCTGTTGGAATGAATTCTGTGCTGCTTGAACACCTTGGCGCTATGAACTTAGAGCGGGGGAGGGTAGGAGACCCCATTGGGTGAGCTGGTATAGGGTCACATGCGACCGGTGGGCTGGTACACCCTCATCCACATTCGGGGTGCACAATAGGCCTCAGTATGGCCGACGTGCAAAAGGTCTCCTAACCCGCCCGTAGCCACCGTGATCTAACCTAACCTAACCTAACCTAACCTATTTGAACGACTGCTTCAAAATTTTTTCACGACCACATAAGTGGTTGTCTTGTCCTAAATACTGAACTATTTATCCTGTTATGTTCTGACATAATTGAGTTTAAAATTTTATAAATATGTTTATAAGTTCGTTTTAATTTATGCTAAAAATGAATTAATTTTCTTTACAAGGTATTTAATTAAACGACATTTGGTATGGATGTTAATTTTATGTAAAAATATATATTTATCTTAAAATATGTAGTATTGTAAGAAATTTAAAAATATGTAGCATTAAAATTAAATATAATGATCTCAGTAGCCTAATTCGCCAACATACTACTAACAGTCTTTCCAAATTTCTAAGATATTATTTTCCCTTGATCCACTGTGCCACAAGATCTGTTCTCGAACATTTAATCGGGGGCATTACAACACTTCACAGATCACCACAGGACACAAATACAGTAGCTAATTCACAAAACACTGTACATGTAGCCTACAAGGCTTACAGACCTTCTATCTGTCTACCTGTCCAAATTAAAGGCATGTTAGGAGGAGCATGTTAGTGCTATTGTCGCCTAAGTACAAAGTATGGGAGGGAGCAGAAGAGGCATCCTTCTAATAATAATTTTAGCCTTAGGGTAAGACTTGTATAGAACAGGAGTGTGGAATTCCAATGTGACAATACAATGAGAGGATTAGCTGGTAAGGTTCAAAGTCATCAGGTAGACACCCTGCAAAACGTTAGCATTTCACTTATATTTTTCAGTACATATACTCAAATATTGTAAGCTCAGAAATACCAAACTCTACGAGGCAACATTTATAAAATACAGTATCATGCGATGTAATATAAAATATGCAATGGAACTATAAAAATGGACGTAATATGCAACATAAACCTCAAAATATGCATTATTAAACTTAAAATCTAAAAAATATTCATTATGCATAAATTTACTGCTAAAAAGACCAAAACATGCAAATATGCACGGAAAAAGTATAGAATTTTCGAATCACTAAGCCATGAAACGTATATTTACAAAGTTTGAGAACTGTAGCAAACTTATACAGGGACATCACTTTATTTTTACTTGCATTTTTATTGTACCTGCGTTTCTGAATGTACTTGACTCCCACCCCTTTCACTAATGTTCTTGCTCCCGTCAGCCACACAAACTTACGGCCGTTGTAGCAAACGAAGTCTGCTAACAGTGAAGTAAATAGTACAGAGTATAGTGTGTTTCAGAAATATGGTTGCGTTTTCCATAGAAGGGAGAGCCTATATTATTGAAGCTTATTTCCAGGGGCAGGTATTTATGGAGATTAATTTTATCATTTGTGTTTTTCAATATTGGTGTCGGCGGAGATTGTTGGAGATTGATTTCTACTCTTGTTGGATATTAATGGAAATTTTGGAAAATACAACTATTTTGAAATTGGAGTATTAACTCAGTATGAATATTAGGACTACTCTCCAAATAATTAACATTAAAGATTCATTGGATTCTGGTAAAGGTGCGGTATGGCCAATAGACAATATTTGTTGGATTGAGACTGTATTTAACACACATTCATTAAAAACGGAAAAAAAAAAAAACTTGCAGCCCTCAAATAATACTTTCAAATTATTAGTGAAATGTTGAATTCTCCGTCTTTTGAGTTCACTAATGTAATTAGAACACCTGGAATACCATGTAATGTAGCCTACTTGAATGTGCAACAAATTCAAATGGAAAAAAATGTCCGAAAAAAGAACTCAGAATATGAAATTCGCTATAAAACGACACAATAATTCACGAATGTGTTCATATTTCGCTATTAGAACTCTATTTCGCGATTTGTCGTGATTGTTTTATCCGCATGTTTTTACTTAATTCGTAAAGATTAGTAAAAATCTATTGTATATCTAGCCTATTAGGCCTATGTCGTGATTTTCGCGACCTCCGTAAATACCCCTCTGTTTATTTCGCACAGGTACAGTGTGTAGCATGACTGAATAAATTTATCTGTGTGGACTGAGCAGAACTGAAGATTAGAGTTACGGTACCGAAAGTACGGTAATATGCTGAATAAAGTAACCATTTATAATGAATAAAACCGCCTGAGGAGTTGAGTTTGTGGAAAAAAAAATATATATTACTACTCTACTGTATTTTGATAAAATACCGTAAAAGTAATGATCAAACTGAAAATCCTAATATCGTATTTTCCTGTAACATAAATGGATACACTACTTTTCTCTCCTCGTATAACTAGTAAAATGATTTGTTTACATATTGTACTAGTAACACCAAACTCCTGTAATGGAACGGGGTAACAGTGTTTCCGAGTATAGCCAGGTTAATGTTAAAAATGTTGGTAAAAATAAAGCGATGTCCCTGTATAAAAACATGCATTTGCATGGAAATCCTGTCTCTAGTAATTACATAAAAACCGGACTCTATTCATCACATAGCATGGAACGTCTTTTGAAAAAAAGTGTTTGCCCTTAAAAATCCGTTGCCTCCAATTAAGTTCGAACCCTTAAACCCGTCCTTCAGTAGCAAGCATTGTAACGCTAGACCAGAGAGAACAACTGTGTAGTCATTAAGCTCACCGTATTAATCACTTCGTATGCTAACATATTCTACATGAAGTCAGCTGTTGCACGTGAACCCAGGATGCAATCTACTCATCTCTTATTATTTTAGCAACAATTCCGCTGCGTAAACCGAGGGCTGCTGCACACACACACATACATATACGCACGCCATTATAATAGCGTTCTGCCAGAGTGAGCACGATACAAATGCTTCGTTTTCCTCTCTCCCCCTTCTCCGCCGCGGTCGGTAATGTTTCCGTATTTTTCTCATGTTTCCAACCCCTCGCTAGAGCGAAACAATGCGAGAGGTATAACTCAAAGGGGCAGTAGAACATGGCCGTCTGATAACGGAACACAGAAAGGGAGGAATCGATGAATTGCAGAATTAACAGAAGGGGAGAATGGGCTGGGGCAATGCACGCAGATGTCATAGAGGCATGACAATCTAGGGCCCGCAAGCCTCACCGAGCTGGCGCAAATTCTAAGTTGTAATTTGAAGCAACGGAGTCCTGCGTTTGGTTACCTAAAGTCTCCAAGCAACCCGCGACAGTGTAGGTATCAGAGTGCTGCATTGGAGTTAAATCGCTCGCTTGAACTCGGTCGAGTGTCGCACCCTCGAGTGAGATACGATCGGTCGTGATACGCTCGTAATAAATAGAAGCACAGTACAAGGTCATCTCACCGACATGTCTTATCTTGTATGGAAGGCGACAGATAAGATACACATATGTTTTGCTCACACGGTAAAAATAAGGCTTTATTTTCTGCGTTTATGACAAACGTGTAATGAAACAGGCAATGGAACGTACCATAACAGGAACATGAAGTTATAAATAAAATAGTATGAAAAACTTCGATATACAGTTATTATTGATAATTAATAATTATTCAGTATTTGATTTACCACATATATAATATGATAGGTCCATACATAGTTTTCCGCCTATATACTGCGACAATGTAGAAACGTTTTACAATATTATTGATATAGCAGTAGATTATTAACAATATTAGTACAGAGATAACGTCACAGAAAATGTAATAAAACGTATAATCATGCTGCACAACTGTTACAGACGCAAAGATTGATACACTAATTATTAGAGATTATTATTATTACTAGAAAACTTACGGTTCTTGCATTATCATGATTATGTTCTCCGTTTATAATAATTACATTTACATTCAATAACATCTATCAGATGTGGCAAAAACAAATCACTCCTGTGTGGAAAAAGAAATACATTTACCCACAACATTTATTACATTTTAAAGCAAGTTTTGTAGTTGTACTATGGAGAGGTTAGTTAAACACTGCAAAGTTTTGAAATGATAAACATCTATGATGTTCCTACACAGTTCATCACTGTAACAAAAACGAATGTCTAACGCTCGGCTTATACCGTTCGAGGATTTATCGCTCGTGACAATTTTACTCATCATGCATGTGCGCTACCTATCGGATTATGCTATGAACTACTCGGCGCTCGATCGAAAACGTCCGATGCAGACCTCTGGTAGGTATACATGGCGTATAGATCCATCGCTACTTGTTAGTTCAGATGTGCTGTTCTGGGAACATACGAAAACAAATGAGGAGTATAGTATCAAAGTTAGACAATTCCATTTTTTGCGATTTCAAGATATCGGTTGTGTCTCATAGAATTTTGTATGCTGAATGCGATTCTGGAACTGTTTAGATTCAAAAACGGACAGGACAGAGCAAAAATAGCACTTAATTGTGCGCTTTAGAACCAAAATATAGACAACTCCACTGTAGCTTGGTTTCAAATTAAGACACTTCCTTAGGTAGCCAATGAGAAGCCCACATTCACACCACCTTTTCCCATCACGCATCGCGAATCCAACATGGCTGATTGTTTATATAATCGGCTTGTGGATGAATAAGTAGGTATACTGTTTTACGTAAATTTGCTTTGAAACCGAGTTAGAAGAGACTTTCATTCAAAAGTAGTCAATTTCGCTTTAAATATGCCTTCGTTTGGTTTCAAAAACAGACAACTCCACTTTAAATATGGCTTCGTTTGGTTTCAAAAAACAGACAACTCCACTTTAAATATGGTTTCATTTGGTTTCAAAAACAGACAATTCCATGACTTAGTTTCAGAGATGGACAACTCCACTTTTTAAACTTAAATTGCGACCTGAATATTAATTTTAATCACATTTTGAGACAGAAAAAATGCTTCTATGACCCATGAGAATGTTTAAAAAAATGTACATATAACGGTGACATTGGTTTCCAAGGATTTAGTTTTTTCGCTTCTCCTGTAAAAAAAGCAGAAGTGGAGTTGTCCAATTTTGATACCAAGCTACTCAAATAAAAGCAAGGCAGTTAGAAATGACTGCTCCAATGGAAGAAAAAAATATATGGTTTATTTAACGACACTCGCAACTGCGAGGTTATACAGCGTCGCCGATGTGCCGGAATTTTGTCCCGCCGGAGTTCTTTTACATGCCAGTAAATGTACTGACATGAGCCTGTCGCATTTAAACGCACTTAAATGCCATCGTCCAGGGCTGGGATCGAACCCGCAATCTCGAGCACAGAAGGCCAGCGCTATACCGACTATGCTACCCAAGCCGAGCCCTGAATTAGGAAAGAAGGAAATGTAGCCTGTTTTATCAGAGAGAAGAAAAAATTGTTCATATTAAACACTTAAAATGTTAACAGATTTGTAACGCATGCACTCATAATTTGTTCCTGTCGTTCACCGACTTACACACAAGTACATGAATAAACAGATGTAAACACACAGTAGCCTACCGAAGCGTGTGGAAAGAATGCTGAACTGCGTCGTTAACTGTTGACTCGCAACGTGCTCTCCGTACCAAGCGAATCTAGTATGATCAATGTACACCTAACTGTATTGAAAGTAACCAAACGCAGGGATCTAATTATAAGATTCTAATCATGAGTACTTTTAATAATTTATTTTTAAATCCTGCACCGTATCCCCAGTAAGGGTTTTAGTGCTCTTGATTGATTGAATAGAGTAATGCATGGATTGGTAGGTCATGGATAACTGGATAGATGAAGGAATGAAGGCACGAATTAATCACTTAATAAATTGAGATGAAGGGGAAAATAAAAGCAGGGCCATAACCAGCTTTAAATGTTATGGAGGAGAGGCAGACAACGTGTAGGAGAGACCAATGAACGACAGACATATTCTAAAGTAGCAGTAATGTAATGCAGTGATAAGATAACAGTGCATCCGCATTAATGTTGCTGTCAAATGCAATCAATGGGATTTAAAAATCTCCTGTCAATTTTTTTCCTATTAAAAAGGGAAGGATAGGAGATAGAAGAAAGAAGACCGTTTCTTCCTATTAAACTTTCATAAACTGCATTTATTGTTAGCTATCTCGTAAAAACAAAATAAATTAAGGTCGTATGCTGGCTCACAGCTGCAGCGGTATCTAGGAAACGCGATAAATAAAGAAAAATGCTTTGCGTTTCGATGGTTGGTCACTTAGTGATTCACCGTCAGTGCAGCAGAATGTTATCTCCGATCCACGTAAAACTTTCTTTGCGAGCCCAAAAGTATCTCTGGGGAATTTCGGTGAACGTGTTTATCCCGACGTCCTCTCCTCTCTTTGCCCTTCTCACACGTTCTGAGGGAACACATGGAGGGCGGGACACTATAACAAATCTCTAAGGGGAGATTAAACCACCCCAAGGGAGGATCCTGTGAAATTAATGGCGATAACTCGCATAAAATTAATGACCGAAAGCTTGCGAAACTTGGAACAGCAGGAAGGGGGAGTTTGGACGAGGGAGTTTATGCGCACATCAGCTTTATTATCTAAAGTGGCTCGGTTCAAGAACGCCCGCCCAGGCACAAGACGGGGACCGCCATGTTTGCTCTCATATTTCCCTGTCAGATATGTTTCAATATTGCGCTCATCGGGCTTATTTCGAATTCAGGGAGACAGTTTCCATGGTGACGGCTAAGCTCTTCACGTTAGCAGGTAGCAAGACGACGTAGCTTCGGTTTATAGTGTTGTCTTTGTAATGGGAACGTCCATCAGTCGATCTCCAAGGCAATTTATTCCGGAATTTACCGTGACTTTCCTCAGAACTACCAGCACCAGGCAGATTCTTAAATAGGTGGACATATTGTCATGAAATAAAGTTCTACTGCTTCATTTCATACTTTGCGTATTTCTAAATCACAGAAACCTGCAGAAAAGTATATTCTATTATCCATGTGCTAAAAAGGATAAATGTTCATCTTCCCTCTTGCTTAAAAAAGTCCCTTTTGCAGACCCTTGTATTTCCCTATTTTGACTATGCTGACATTTTACTGACTGACCTTTCCAGCGACAACAAAACGAAACTTCAACGTGCTCATAATTTGTGTGTACGTTTTGTAAGCAATGTTCGTAAATATGATCACATTACCCAATCCTTGGAAACAATAGGTTGGCTTAAACTAGATAAGAAAAGAAATTTACATTCACTTCTCCTTCTCTTCGAAATCTTGAACTCTTCTATTCCTTCGTACCTGTCGTCTCGCTTCACTTACCTTTCTTCCCACCATAATCTGAACACACGCTCTCGCCATGAAACAATACTAACAATACCATCCCATCGCACCTCCTCATACTTATCCTCTTTCACAATAGTCCTGCCAAGACTCTGGAATTCGTTACCTGCTATCATCAGGGACTGTCGAAATAAAATTCAATTCAAACGCAAACTTACTAGGCACTTGGTCAGTAATTGAGACTCGTTCAGACATGGTTTCTTGTAAATAGCTCTCTTAATCTATCACAAAATATTTCAATATCCGGTAATTTCATCACTATAGAATTTTGTTATTGTAGATTTAATTTGTAATTCAGTAAATACAAAAATATTCTTTGTTCTTAACTTATATGATAAAATGTCTAGCTTTCATTAATCAGAAATTCTTGTCGTACTTTAATTTTCATTGTAATTGTAATTGTAAATTTAATGTTAATTGTAATTTTATTGTTCATGTTATATTGTATCCCCTGGTAGAGTGGCAGAGAAGGCCTGACGGCCTTATCTCTACCAGGTTAAATAAATAAATACTAAATTATCTAGTTATTCCAACGACTCTGATTAAAGTTGAAAAACAATCATCACAATAACAAAAGTAGACAACAAACACACATTCAAAGTATACAGAAAACCAACAACAACACATATACACAACACATCCAACCACACAACACAACACAAACAAGCTGCATTCCGAACACTGGTACACAGACTACTGAACATACCAATGAACCAACAGGATTACAAAGAAGAGCTAAACACATCAAATACATAGCACAAGAAAACGGATACAACCATAACATAATAGACAACATAATACGAAAGGCAAAACATAATCACAAAAAACATAAGAATACAACACAAACACAAGAACACAAAAAATACATAACACTAACATACGAAAACAAAAACACACTCAAAATTGCAACTTCATTCAAGAAATTAAGTTACAACATCGCATACAGAACAAATAACACTCTACAAAAACATATCAACACACAAACAACACAAACAAACAAATACAACCATACAGTTATATACAAACTAAAATGTAACACCTGCAACAACTTCTACATAGGACAGACAGGCAGATCATTTCAAACACGTTACAAAGAACACATCACAGCCATAACAAAATTGCAAAATACCTCCACATATGCAGAACACATCACAAATGCTAACCACACCCACAGAGACATCAAGACAGACATGGAAATACAACACATCCAACCAAAAAGCCAGAAACTAAACACACTAGAGCAATATGAAATATACAGAAACACGAAAACACACCCCCAACGAAATTCTCAACACACAACTCAATTTCAGAACACACATACTCTTTGACTCTACATTACACCATACGAACACACCCTCACAGGAAACAAAACAAGAGGCGCCAAGACCAACAACGACCACTTCTGAGGATGGCCCATAAAAGGTCGAAACATGTAACCAAGTACAATAGAATTAACACAAGAAAGGTTATATAATACATATTCTGAAGTGATACAGTGTTAAAAGTTGTGTAATCAAGATGTACAATAAAATAATTTGCTTCGAAAGCTTATAAATAGAGCCCGGATGTTTAGTCACTTATATTGGTTAAAATAGGCAAGCATATAGGCACTAAAAATAGTAAAAATAGGTAGTGAAGTAGGCATTTATTATTCATGGAAGCAGACAAAAAATAGACAAATACTTAATAAACTACCCCATACGGTACTCACTTTCCTTGGTTACATGTCACAACAAGATGCTTTTTTAAGTTGTCAACTGTTATAGTGAGCCGCCTGTCAGAGAGAACGTTTATCAAGGTAGAAAAAGATCATTTTACTTCTACTGATTACTGAAGTGATTGGAGCAAGCTTAAAACAACTTATTTCAGAAGGACTGTCTCTACTTTCTTTCAGAGATCGGGGAAAACCGACTGTGTATTGTCTCGAAAAGGGAGGTGTGAGAAGGGATTAGAGACTTGAAAGTACGCGTGACTTGTGCATGTAAGCGACAACAGTAACAGGACCTGGAGACTTGCTTTTAATACTTCCCTCATCCCCTTTCTTTCGCTGGTAAACCCCGAAGTGACCTGAGCACTGAGGGTTATACTGTTCAAACATCTTTGTTAAGTGACATAAAAGATGGAATCGGTAGGGGAGAAAAGTTTACGACTTCTTGGAAACATGTGTGAGGGGTTTACAACCAGAGTGGACCAAGTCCATCTGGAATAGTTCTGAGATATTGAGTCTTAAGTTCCTGGTTCACGCTTAGCAATCTTCACCTTCCATAGGAAATGCTGCCCTCTGTGGAGTAACAAATGAGTTATGGACTTTGTTATGACAATGAATAAATCTTCATCCGAGATTGTATTAATCCACAAACTGATCACTGGTGGACTTGGTCCACTCTGGTTGTGAGCCCCTCAAATATCGCTAGTGCCAAGAAAAGTAAACGACTTAGTTTGTCATAAACTATCCAGAGCACACCACAGGCGGTGGGTCTACATTGCACTCGCAAAGGATGATGATGAACAACTGCTGCGATGTCAAAGGGGAACTGGAGTATGCGGAGAAAACCTCTGTTTCCAGGACCACGGTGTTGCTCAACACAAGTTATAAATTCAGGAAGGATCGACCGGGATTTGAACCCGATCCCTCTGACATGAACCCAGCGCACAAGCAAATATCTTGCATGAATAACATCCGTATACACTTCTTTTGATGCATTTGATGTAATTATCATTATGTAAAACACTTAGGGAGACGGCGGCATGTTCAATTGACAAGGCGCTGTTATTTGTTTCTTTTGAATAACGTTATGCACTGAAAACAGTTATTGTCTTTCACATTGCGTGCATCAGTGGATGAAAAGGTATGCCGAGTGCTTTTGCACTGGTTGTTTGCAGGCATCCAGACGTCACACGTATATTTAAATAACAAGTGTCGGTTGTATTTTGAAGGTAGCTCCGTGGCGGTGAGAGAACTGGCCCGACCTGTTAGCAATGAATATTCGTCTGGCCTATTAAAGGAGGGGCAATCTCCGTGCTCTCCGGACAGGTAATTCCAGTTCCACCGGCAGGAACACGGGGAAGAGCAACTTTTTTCTATTTCCCTCCCCCGACGAGAGAAATCATTACACGAAGCGCTGTGATTTCAAATAACGAAAATGAAGTTGAATTGCCCGATACCGTTGTCTGATGCTTGTAGGAAGCAGATGGCCTGGTCTCGAGGCTTCACGATGGAGACCTCGTCTCGAATCCAGATACCAACACGGTATATTACTGCTTTTGGGTAGGGACGTTGCGATATTAGTAAATATCGATACTTTTCTTTTAATATTCGATATCTTAGCTTCGATGTTTGGAGTGTAATCGATCATTTTCTTCCGATATCGGAAATAAACTTTGATAAATAAACCAAATAAAATCTGATTATTTTTAGCAGAACTGGCTCCTCACCAGGAGGTTTTGGTTTCGATTCGTGGGCTTTTTCCTTAGTTAGGAATTCTTCCTTCGTATGTAGGGCCTTGGAGTTTTTGTTGTCGTTAGGTTTTAAGTTAGGAGGTGACTGGCAGAAGCAATAGTTACGAATAAGAGGTTGTTAAACATTTGAGAAAAAAAAACTATTAACTTTCCACCAATATTATACAGGGACTTCATTTTATTTTTACTAACATTTCTAATGTTAACCTGGCTATTCCTTTGGCTTAACGGTTGAGAACCGGAAACACCGTTTGCTACCCATTCCATGACTGGAGTTCGATGATACTGGCGTAAAATACAAACAAATCACTTTACTAGATATAGGAGAGAAGAAAAGCAATTCATCCATTTACGTAAACTAGGAAATATCGCGATTTTGAGTTTGATAATTTTCATTAGGTTTTTGTTTAATCAAAATACAGTACTGTATTAAAAATAAGTGTTTTTGCTCACGAACTGAGCTATCCATTCGGACGTATTCATTATGCAGTATATAATATGGATATTTAAACACATTTTTGAAAATGGTGGCCGTTCATTTCGATACAGGCTTCAGTTGTTTTGTGCATATTATCGCACTGTAGACTATTGTACCTAATTCAAATTACCAGTTTCGTCCTTCGTACTAGTAACTCATGTTGAAATAATTCTGTACCTAGATAATCTATAAAAGAGACCTTACGTACTGTAAATTCAATCTTCTGCGCGATCCGAAAAGATAAAATTACTCAGACATGCTATCTACTGTCCGTCCAAGTGGTTTTGTCGCAGGGTCGTAGAAAGGGGGAAAATCAGATGACAGTTAATTACTTAACGAGGCCCTTTTATTTAAGTTATTTTAATCAGTTGTACAATATTACTTAGACGTCCAATTCCTAACAGAAATTAATGTTTTCGGAAAAGAGTTAAGAGAGCTCAGCTACTAGCCTTTACAGAGGGGCGAGCAGAAGCGGGTAGGGGAAACCGGGATGCGACGTAGGCAAACGGACGGCAGTACCTGTGCGAAAATGTGATTCAATATTGAAAACGCGAACATATTTCTGGAACGTACTATATTCATTACCTCAGTAGTGTTTACTATGAACGTAAGGCGACTTTGACTGCATACACGGCCTTGGTTCTGTGTGGAGGACGATTGGAAGTTTACCAGTAGAGGGGGTGGGAATGAAGTAGCCTACATTCGAAAACTCAGGCACAATAAAAATAAAATGATGTCCCTGTATTATAGTTTTTTGTTACATACAACATGAGCTATTCACTCTGAAAATCTCCAAAGCTATTTCACTTCCATCCTGTATATGTGAGTTTTACTACGCACTTAATTATCTTAGTTTATTACAGGAACAGTGATGTATCGGCTCATTTAGTTGGTGAATACAATTAGATTATTTATTCATCTTTATAGTTAATTCATCTTTATTATTTTTTTTCAGTTTAATTAGTGCGTATTATAGTTCTCTTAACACTGGCTCAGATGACTGCTAGTTTAATGGGTGTACTGGTACAATATGTTCTTCGCAATTCAATAGTACAGAAGTTATTGTGAATTTGCATTGCAAATGAGACAAGAAGGGAAATAAGGAATTTGCGCAACAGTGAACGATGCTGAGCTATATTGGAACTGTCGTTATATTTCCGGATTGACCTTGTGGATGAGATAAGTTCTTGTGTAACGTCAGCGGTCAAGTGAGACAGTCGTCATGCATGCACGTACAGTAATCCTGTGTTAATTATGTCGTAGAGACACTTGCTTTAATCCGCGTTTGTGTTACTAATTGAACAATGTGAGAGTAGTTATTTTGTATGAATATGTGTGTGTCTAATGCCTACCGACTTCACTTTGCGTGATTCGGGTTCCGCATACTGCGGATAGATGGCAGGACTGTGACCCATTTTCAAATTGCACACCACATCGGCGGGCCACATTATGCATGATGTGTATCTGTGAAGAGTTATGTCGTGTAGTAGGGTGAGTGTATGTTAAGTGTTCGTGTAAGTGTAGTGTGGGGAATGGGTGAGAATGATGATGGTGAGAAAGGGAGAAGGGGAAACCCGATGCCGGCACTTAGCCTACTCCTGTCGAATAGCACCAAGGGGGCCGCCAGGCTTAACGTTCTTATCCCACTGACAAATCCCTTCCCTTTATATGCACTGCGAAGAGATATTTTGGGATTTTGGGATTTAACCCAACACAATTTTGTGATTAAAAGTTGTGCACCGCCGTCTCTCCAAGAAAAATTTCTGATCCCGCCGGGAATCGAACCCGGGCCGGCTAATCTGGAGGCACACTCGCTACCACAGAGCTAACTCGGCGGATATGTACGAATATACTGGTACATATATTTTAATAATATATTTAATGTAAATGTTCATAATATTATATATCACGTTGTAGGCCTACATGGAATGAAATACAGTACCTTCTTGACACCTTTTCATAACAATGAAGCTTTAACACAGAGGTTCCCGAAGTGTGGGTCGTGACCCCCTGGGGGATTGTGTAAAGAGCTGAGGGGTTAACAAGATAATTTAGAAAATAAAACAAAAAAAGCCTTATTAACATACATTTGTTGTATTTAGAAACATAAACAACGTTGAACATACAAATAATAAATGTTTCAGTAGTTATAAAATAAAAATTAATTATTGCGATAAATGTGTATATTCTTGAGAAAGGAGCTTCTGAAATCTGAACTCTATATTCGATACACACACACTGATATCATTTTTAAGTTCAAAGAAATCTCTTACTTCTGTTTCGATGGCAATCTTAGACGAGAAACTTATTTTGTAGAAATATGAGGTTGCAAATACTACCAAAAACTTAACAGCTTTTTTGCAAGCTTGTCGTTAGTGATGGGAGTATTCGAATAAAAAAATACGAATTATTCGATTTCGAGATATATCTCGAATCGTAAACAAGTATTCGAATAATTTGCTCAGATGATAGATGCTGCGAGAAGTGAAGACTGAAAACACCGATTGCCCATCAATCGTATACATTCACGATAAAGATGCTGGTAGACTCCGTTCCAGACTCTGCGTAGTTGTACAAGTGAAAACGCCGCTTTAGCGCAAAAGATCTAGTTCGCAGTGCTAGCACAGTCTCGTATATACAATCACGAAGCTTGAGTTTATGAGGGTGCCAGGAACAATAGACTGTGCAGGTACTATTTCGCATTGTCTGTAATGAGGCGATAGTAGCGATCCTATTGGTTAGCAACTATGTATGGGTGCATATTTACTACATATTGAGCTTCGTGACTGTACATGCTAGATTGTGGTACTAGGTCGTCGTGCTCTCCCTCCTGAAATTCAATTCAAACCTATACAGTAGCTGCTACATGTAGGAGTTACGTTATCAGCTCCTTTAAAAATCCATCAGTCTCGTCTGTTAGAACTCGCGAACCTCTGATCTAGTAGCAATCATGCTAGACCACCGAGGATCATCACAAATTGGAACATAATAGCTTGTTTTATATGGCTTGATAGTTTGATATTGTGTATGCTAGCAAGATAATACAGTACTGTTTATTATTCTGAGAACAATAGGAGCAAGCGGGGGGGGGGGGATACATGAAAGTGATAGTGAACCTCTCTCGATTAAAAAATTAGTTTTTTTTTTTTTCCTGGTACGTGTCTGAATGGCACATGCACAGTCAGTGTGACTCCACACGACTTTCCGTGACAAAGGATGAGACACGCATCGGGGACACTGATGTCAATGATGGCCGATGAGTCCATGTAGCACATGTCCGAGTCGTTCACAGCTGCCGCTCCTCGTATAACCTAACCGAATGACCTTCAGACACGTTTTTAATGAGCTCAGAAACTCTTTGATGACATGCTGTTACCGAATTTGTTATGTAATAACTCCTTATTTATGTGTTCTTTTATTTCTTGTATTTAGCCACTGGGTTTTAACTGTATTATGTAATATAATATGACGAATTGGTGTTAGTTTTCATTGTCGAGCATTTGTTAACCAAGTCAATGACTTTGGTCGACTGACCTTAGCTTAATAATAATAATTATTATTAATACCAGTGGCGATTCATGGTATAATTTATACTACGCTCCTGATAAATTTATAGATATGTAGTTACATTTGACATATATCTATAAATTCTACGTTCTGAAAACGGCCTTCAACTTCGCAATCTTAGAAGCATATGGATACCACGAAACATGTAAAACAACAAAAATCAAATAAACATAGAACAAACTTTTTATTCCTTGACCGCCACTCTTTAATCATGAACACATGCGCCCAAGCAGACATTAACTTCGAAAATATGATTAATATATTTTATTGGTATTGTAATGACCAAGCTGCGGACTTTTAGGCACTAAAACAGTTGAAATAGGCAGGCAAAATAGGCATTCAAAATTCTAAAATAGGCATTTAAAAAGGCACTAACAAATTTCTAATTCTCAACGGCTAACACGACCATAGCGTAGCATTATACACTACTTTCTATAGTAATGTCATTATGGCAGTGAATAATTAAATATTCGTCCAAATGTTGTAATGAGAACTGATGTCTATTGTCTGTAAGAATGTTCTTAAATTCGGAGAAACTCCCTTCCACTTCACACGAAGTGATGGGGCAATACTTCAGGGATCCAGTCTCAGCTGGGGACCAAACCAGTGGGAACGCAGTAATGCCAATGTATTTTCCAGTCAAGCTTCTGATGACTTTTGCTTTGGCATATCTCCACGGTATATTTCACGTATTACAGCAGAAAAGTCAACTCCATACTGAATTCTCAAACTCACAAAACGGATACACAGTTTAAAACAACTACCCTAGTCAACTACCACAATGATTCATGCGGCTTTCGAAAGACATTTTTTCTTATTGGTTGATTTTAAATTATTCGATTTCACCGCTCTCTGCTGGCAGTAAAACGTAACACACAGAATTATCGATAGTTCTATATCATTTCCCTCCGCTAGATAAAAAAGAAAAAAAATTACAGATTCAAAAATTGTAGATAGAATGGTCAGCAAATTCAAGTATAATATATAATACGGATATTTAGGCAACTTTTAGGCATTTATAAGCAAATAGGCATTTACTAGTGAAATAGGCAATTATAGGCACTATAGAATTCGCATGTAATACTCACAATGTCTTAAAATGGATATGTAACATAAAATCTTCCGCCTTCAGGTTAAGGATTAAAATATGCATATAGGCATAAATCCGCAGCTTAGTAATGATGGACAACAAAATTACCCTTATTTCTTTGTAACACTCATAAACACTGTCACTGTCCGCGCCTTTGTGAAGTTGGAGAACCTGGCATGTTGCTTGTGCTAGAGCCTAGAATACGCAAGTTATGTCATTGATATTTCTGGCCGTTCAGAAAGAAAAGGAGATAGATTTTGGTCCTTAGCATAGTGTAATTGTTTTGAACTGAGCTAAGAATGAATGCATAATGCAATATAAAAGGGTTAATTCTGCAATATAACGAAGCCGGGAAATCACGAACTATATACAGGGTGATTCACGAGGATTTACCGTCATTTACTGAGCTTATTTCGAAGACATTTTGAGCAAAAAATGTCATATAAACATGTGTCCTAATCTTAATATTTTCAGAGCTACACTAATTTGAAATTGTTTATAAAATACTACTATTCTTGAGTTTTAAGGGTAAAAGAATATTACAGATAAGAATAAAACTATTCAGGGATATAATTTCTTTAATTAGCTAGTATTCTGAAGCTAAAAATGTGTTGTGAATTCCAGAGTTGCTTCGTACAGATTTTTTTTTAGATTTTTAACTACAAAATTACATTTTCTTACGCATTATTTTATCCAACAATTGTTACAAATCACGCCGCTGTTGTAAATTCTTCAAGACTGTACATTAGGATGCATAATTAAATTGCAATAAATCAAGTTTCTAAAGTCGTATGATTTGTAACAATTTTTGTGATAAGTGCGTAAGAATTATGTAATTTTTAGTTAAAATTGAAAAACAAAATCTGTACAAAGCAATTAACAACACATTTTTAGCTTCAGAACACTAGCCAGTTAAAGAAATGATACTTCTGAATAGTTCAACTTCTATTTGTAATATTTTTTACCCTTAAAACTAAAGAAAAAAAAGTATTTTACTAACAAATTCAAATTAATGTAACTCTGAAAATATTGAGATTAGGACCCATGTTTATGTGACATTCCTTGCTTAGAATGTTTTCAAAAATAAGTTTCGTAAGTGACGGTAAATCCTAGTGAATCACCCTGTATATATTATATTAATAATTTTCTGAGCCAATAATAATTAATACCTTTTAAATGATAGACGTACAGCAGATCCTCGTGGAGCGATTAGTATTGTGGAAATTTTAATTAATCAGTGCAGTTCTCAGAAAATTATATTCCTCAGCGATTGTTTCTTAATGAGTATCATTGTTATGGTTGAGTCATTATTATTATTATTATTATTATTATTATCATCATCATCATCATCATCATCATCATCATCATCACCACAACCACCAATGCCACAATTTATTATTATTATCAATGTTTTGAAGCCTGCAAGTTACGTGAACTTTCTGCCTCCTTTTCCTGCTTCGATAAGCGTGAGTGCCCTTGAGGCCGGCAGCCTTGGATGCCGTAGGTCGCGCGTTCACGAAGCATCAGACTCCCCCAGTCAATGCTACAGTAAAGCAAACGTGACTGTGGCACTTGTTTCGAAACCAATATTGACACAGCCATTGATTTACGTTTGATAAGCTGGTGGCTAATCAGTGAGCAGTACACTTGCAGCTCTGAAATCAAGAGAGCGAAGATGGCAACAATTAGATCTGGTAAACATTTTCCCGAAACAATATAGGGAGAAATTTTGCAGTTCAGAAAATTTCCCTTCTGGCATTGCTAGGTGCGATGTTAATGTGATCAGTAAAGCCCGGATTTCTAAGCAAAATGCATATTCTTTTCCACACTTTTAAAAGTAAGCAGAAAGGTTTTACTTCGTAAGACACACCTAGATAAGCAGTTTTAACTATGTTTGTTAGTGCTTATGAATGCTTATTTCGCAGGAAAACGTTTTTGCTTACTTATTTTACGATTACGATTTTTAATTAATATAGTATATTATACCTAAACTGTAAATTTTAAAAGTGCATAGTTCACTAATAGCCGTCATTTATCACTGATTACTTTTTTTAGTTAACTTCAGTCGAATGCGTAAGAAAGCAATGCTAGAGTATGACCCAGGATGTTGTGAAATACTGCGTAGTTCTAATTAGGAGAGAACCTTGGGATTCCCCGCCAAGCTTCTGCGACTAGGCAGGTCAATCGGTTATCGCACTTATCGCGTTATCGGAATGTCATGTGCATGGTTGGTGAATCCCCGAGTTCCAAACTGCAGTGTACAAGTTGTGCAACACGCGTTGGTTCAATAAGGTGTGTGATTGCTTGCTGTTTGTAGTTAAGGAATGCCACAAAAACCTCTCAATGAGCATTCTTACGCAAATGCGTAAATGAGTTTGGAAGTGAGGATGGCAGTGTCTCATTTTGTTTGGTGTGTGAAAAGAGTGTTTCTGCGAAGAAAAAATATAACATTGTGCAGCATATTTAATACAACGCGACATTAGGAGAGATTTAAGAATAAATCTAAGTTAAGCCAGCAACTGATTAAAAGTAATATGGGTGAACAATCGAGTTCTAGTGATACATTTTTCAATAATAATAATTAAATAAGGTAATGATAATAATAATAATAATAGTAATAATAATAATAATAATAATAATAATAATAATAATAATAATAATAATAATAATAATAATAAGCTAAGAGTTCTGTGAAACAAATAATTTATCATAATAGTTCCGTGTATTCATTTTTGCTTATTTTGGTGCTTATTTTCACCATTTTTTCGCGCTTATTTGCTTGCTTATTTTACTGTTTGATTGTGCTTAGAAATCCGGGCTTTAGTGATCATTTTCTCCGTCCACCAGGACCATAGATTCTAGTCACAGAAAATAGAGTGCATTAAAAGATTTAAAATCAAGATTGGACTGTATTATGACGTCTTGAGTTCGAAAAACATTCAGCCTCTATAAATTCGCTACTGGTTTTCGTTTTAGAAAGGCGAAAACACGCGAAGTATGATGCACTCATTATACATGTTGCATTTTGAAGGTCATATATGCTTTCAGGACATGTATAACGAGAACATTTCGCATATGCTTAAATATTTACTGTGTGAACATATTTTGATAGTAAAGATTTCCATGTGCTGAAGCGTCAGCACTGCTTTTCTAATAAGATGGCTTTTGCTACAATGACTTTCTGATCGGCCTAGTGCAGTGCATACTTGCTGCGCTGGAAGAAGGGGAAGCAGCGAATGTCAATAGAGAAGCAAAACCTCGCCCTCCCGTCATTTGGGGAGAGTTCCCCTTCGCGAGAGTAATTCATTCATCTCTGTGGGGGTGCGGAAATAATGTGCGGAATTCCAAGATACCATGCTCCAGTTTTCCAAACCGGTTTCGTAATGTTACTGTAGTCTTGACACCAATTCCACCCCATTTCGCTCACTGCGAGATGGACAACTTCAATCCATATAGCGTATGGATTAATAGGCTACAGAAGTGTTGTGTAACAGGAATATATAACAGCAGTAATAGTAGATATAATATTAAAGTCACTGTTGTCAAATTTAAACTGAAAATGTGTATTCTGATATTAAGGAATCAGTAATAATGCAGATGTCTGTTACAAACTAGGCGTATATATTATTTACTTAAATTAAGGAATGTTAGTTTGTATTATGAAGTCGGGGGGAGCGACACAGTGCAGATTGTCCCAGTGTGTATGCTTAGAGTAGCAACTAGCTGTGAAGAAAACATTTATCTTCTGCTATCAGTAGCTTTTTAATGTGCCAAATGCAGTAGCGGCCCGCGGTTATAAATGTTGGCAGTTCTGCATGAAAAATAGTGTATTTAGCAAACGCATGCTGTTTATTGCATCTAAATCGGATAACGCGTGTAATTACAGCCCCTTCTCGAAGTTGACTGTGCACCCAAAATTGTACTCCAACCATCCGTGCGGTACACCTCTCCCACAACTAGTCACGTAGTGGAGATGTGCCCTACAAGCTTTTCTAGTTTTTAAGTCAAATTAACTAAATCCTTCACTCCGATGTTTGTCCATGTATTTTCTCCTCTAAACAGAATACACGGGTGGGGGAGAAAGCTTTTTCATGAGCGCAGCAAAAAACCAATCGTTTCCATTACACATTTCGGTATTAAAATGACTATTAGGCTACATGATTTCCTCGACTTTTTCCAGAAATTTCAATATTTAAATTTTGTGAAGGACGTCCTAATTTCTTAAGTCAACATGCAATTTCTCTTTTAATTTCGAAAAGGGTTGGTCGATTAGGTTTTCATTACATTCATTTTTAATATAAAATATTTCCTTAGACACACTGACTAATCACATCACACCACCCAGAGTACTATAACACACTGGAACTGTAATGATATACAGCAGTCCAGAAGCCTATGTGTTTTAACGCAGGTCATAAAGAGATGAGGGTGTTGACGGTTCTTTTGTATATTCGGAGAGAGCTGCTTCGGTTGCAGCTCTAATGCAGTCTTATGGGCCGGTGAAGAAAACCAGTTTTCTGCTGCCGACTACCCTACGTTGAGCTTCAGGAACTGCCGATCACAGATCCGAAAAGTACACTACAGCTAAAATTCTCGAGCAGTTCAAGGCTCCTACAGACAGTAAAATCTCGAATCGAAGGAGAATGAATTGAAAAAATAAATGAAACAATGAACTAGATTACATAAAAGCACGTTTTACATTTTAAATTTTTTCAGGTCTATTTAAATGGCGGTTCTGCAGCTCTGCAGTTCTTATTGTAGAGCCGCCCCTGGTGCCAATTGATATAAACAACAATGAAATGAAATAGAAATGCTTAGTATAGATTTTCGAAATATTATTCGGTTGAGAAGCTCTTATCATCCAGTTTGCTGTCCAAAAATCTGAAAGTTAGAATTTATAAAACAGTTATATTACCGGTTCTTCTGTATGGTTGTGAAACTTGGACTCTCACTCTGAGAGAGGAACATAGGTTAAGGGTGTTTGAGAATAAGGTGATTAGGAAAATATTTGGGGCTAAGCGGGATGAAATTACAGGAGAATGGAGAAAGTTACACAACGCAGAACTGCACACATTGTATTCTTCACCTGACATAATTAGGAACATTAAATCCAGACGTTTGAGATGGGCAGGGCATGCAGCACGTATGGGCGAATCCAGAAATGCATATAGAGTGTTAGTTGGGAGATCGGAGGGAAAAATACCTTTAGGGAGGCCGAGATGTAGATGGGAGGATAATATTAAAATGGATTTGAGCGAGGTGGGATAAGATGATAGAGATTGGATTAATCTTGCACAGGATAGGGACCGATGGCGGGCTTATGTGAGGGCGGCAATGAACCTTCGGGTTCCTTAAAAGCCATTTGTAAGTAAGATTACCGGTAAACATTTTCAATACTAAGAATTTTCACTGTGTTCAAAGTCAATTAGTCGAACGTTAGTAAGATAGACAGTAGCATCTTCCCCTTCACGGATGGTAGAGAGTGTGAGTGGAGGGGAAAGCCTATCAACCAAACTGAAATGGGAATTAGTTGCGTTGCTAAGTTCATGTTTATTCTCTTCTAGATCCTTCATCTGTCATGTAAGTTATTATCATCGTGTATAAACTACAGTGTAACATTAACATAACTCTACTTGTATACCCGGAGTTACTGCAATTTGGAGAGTGAATAATAATAATAATAATAATAATAATAATAATAATAATAATAAATACTATTATTATTCAGTAGCGGCCGGTGATCCAAATCCTCGGTGAGGCCAGATGCAACCAGTTTAAGTGCCTCCGATAGGAAATGTTTATTTATGATATTAATTATTATTGTTGTTATATTATTAATATCATTATTACTGTATTATTATTATTATTATTATTATTATTATTATTATTATTATTATTATTATTAGTCTATTATTATTACTAGTAATAAAAAATAATAATTTCACTCACCAAATAAGCTGTTATGCTTATGAATGTTTCAGTGTGATGAAGCAGCCCATATTATGTGTTGAAATTCCCCTTTCTTTCTTTTCAACAGAGAAGTTTATTTTGCACCACATTACCACTTAACCATTCATGTTGCCCATACCAGGATGCAATAGAAACTCGCGTTTTAAAATTATTTTATTTTAGTTGGTTATTTAACGACGCTGTATCAACTACTAGGTTATTTAGCGTCGATGAGATTGGTGATAGCGAGATGATATTTGGCGAGATGAGGCCGAGGATTCGCCAGAGATTACCTTGTATTAACATTATGGTTGGGGAAAACCTCGGAAAAAACCCAACTAGGTAATCAGCCCAAGCGGGGATCGAACCCGCGCCCGAACGCAACTTCAGACCGGCAGGCAAGCGCCTTAACCGACTAAGCCACGCCGGTGGCTTTTTAAGATTATCTGTCAGAAAAATTGTCAGCGATGTCGTAGGTATCTCGGTCGGCTCTCTCTTTATTTAAAACTTCCTTTCTTTCAATATTACTTCTTCTCGAAAAAGGACACTCTAACAATGAATTAAGTACACCAACATTATTTCTGGCATTTGTTTCTGTTTATAAATTTCCCGAAATGCATAACAACATTGACCCAGATTCACTACACGAAGTACAATAGTACAATAGTACAACACCCTCGCTTAAGTCATAAACTAAGACATAAGATGAGAGAATAGTGTGGGTCTCTGCCTGCCAAAGAGCTGGAATGTTTGTTATTTATGGCCTATTTGGGAAGACAAGTCACCCTATTCCCACCCCACTCTACCCTTGAGGCCGGCCCATGGTTGAGAGGAGTGAAACTTGACCAGGCCAGACGAATTGTGCCTCAGTTACAGCGTTTAAAGCGCAACGTCAAAAGCCCGCGAAGACAAACGAAAATCCAGAAACAGACCCGGCACGAGCGATCCTGGCCTCATGAACAAATTTTACTGCAAAACAGGTCTATATACATCACAAGCCAGACCCGGCACGATCGATTCTGGAACAAAATTTGATTTCAGTTAAGCCAAGTGACTGAGGCCCGGCCTCACTTGCCTCAGTCAGTCAGCCGCCACTGTTATTATTACTACTACGTAGAACTCGACAAATCTCAACCGAACCAGTAAGAATGTGTTGAGAACTTACCTTGGGCGTTATCAGCAGTAGATCTAACCTTGCAGCGTTATCCGTAATCGTAATGTGTCATGGCCACGGGAGCGAGACTCGACTCGGAAAAAGATGCGAAAGATTTAATTTCTTTACCGAGTGCAGACCGCTTTAAAATGCCAATGCGAAGCGTTGTAAATGTCAACATGCAAACGTACTTAAATGTAGAGCCGAGGGAAGAGCTGTAATATATTATCTACTTCCAGAGATTCCGTGCTAAATATCAACGGCTTCACGGAGCAGTTCTCACGTTTGCATTCTTCTGTGTTCATCTTTCATGTAGCTGTAAACTTGTCTTCTCTACGGTCGTAAATAAAATGATCAATGACCCATTCATGGAGAGTTTCTGAACAGATTTGTCATCATCAGGGACGTCTTTAAGGCGAGGGGAGGCTGTAGGAGCTCTCGTGTGAGATATTTTCTTTTCATACAAGAAGAAATGTGATCTCACCACGTGAATGACGTAGTTGCCATGGTGATCTATTATGGCATTGAAAATATTAATATAGTGCCTACAAGATACTGGGTTCGACCTACGATGATGACTGGACGATGATGTTGTACAGAATATAACTTATTTAGATATGAAAATACCAGAACATAAAGCATAACGATACCAATATTTAAGAAGGGAGTAAAAACAGATCCGGAGAATTACAGAGGTATTTGCCTATTGAATTCAATCCAAAAACTATTAACAAAAATAATAACTAAAGAAATAAGCCAACTAGGAATAACTGAAGAAAAACAACAAGGATTCCGGCAGAATAGATCTACGATAGATGCCATTTTCACATTGAGACAGATAGCTGAGAAAGTCGTCGAATTTAATAAGCCGGCTTATCTATGTTTCATAGATTTAACAAAGGCTTTTGATAGAATTAAAATAAAAGATGTTATGGAAATACTAAAGAAAAAAGGAACTAAATATAACATTATAAAACTCATAAAAGATCTCAATGTTAATAGCTACACAAGAATAAAGGTAGATAGCCACCTAACTGATAAGGTACCTATAGTAACAGGAGTCAGACAGGGTGACAGCCTTAGCCCTATTCTGTTCAATGTGATCATGGACGAAATAATAAAGGAAACTAAAGCAGGAACTAGGGGCTACAGATTAGGGAGTAAAGACATTAAAATAATATGTTACGCTGATGATGTGATCCTTTTAGCAGAAAACAAAGACAACCTACAGAGATTGCTATATAAATTTCAAATAACAGCAGAACGATTTAATATGATTATATCGGAAAATAAGACAAAATCACAGACTATCTCAAGGCAGCCACTCAGATGTAAACTTGCAGTATATGATAAACCCATAGAACAAGTAATGAGTTTCAGTTACTTAGGAACAAAAATAAGCAATAAAAATTTGGAGGAAGAAGTAAGAGAACAGAATACTAAAGCGAACATAATATCAGGATATTTAAGAGATGTAATTTGGAAAAATAAATACATGAACATAGAAAGCAAGATCAGAATATATAAAACGTGTATAAGGCTAGTATTAACATATGCAACGGAAACTCGAACAGAAAAAAAAAAACTGCAAAAATGATGACAACAACAGAAGCGAGGACATTACGAAGTATTTCTGGCGTTACGTTATATGACGGACTGACGAACGATGAGATTAGGGAAAAAATGTGGAGTGCAGGACGTGACAAAATGGATCAAGACTAGAAGAAAAGGGTGACGGCACCAAGTGTTAAGAATGACGGAAGACCGACTCCCGAAAATCGCAATGAAAAGAAAATTGGACACTCCAAGACCTTTGAGACGATCCCCTAAACAGTGGAAGGAAAGTTGAACACCAACATCGGGTTGAGACTTCAAAGTTGGAAAATACAGGATTTATTCTAAAACACGAGGAAGAAGATAGATAGATAGATAGATAGATAGATAGATAGATAGATAGATAGATAGATAGATAGATAGATAGATAGATAGATAGATAGATAGATAGATAGATAGATAGATAGATAGATAGATAGATAGATAGATAGATAGATAGATAGATAGATAGATAGATAGATAGATAGATAGATAGATAGCTAGGTAGGTAGGTAGGTAGGTAGGTAGGTAGGTAGGTAGGTAGGTAGGTAGGTAGGTAGGCAGGCAGGCAGGCAGGCAGGCAGATAGAAGCATTCTTCTGTTTTCCTCAACATGACATTTAAATTCCGCCAACACACTCTATTTCATACCATGGTATAAAATAAATACAGGGTCTTCCATATATGACGTTTCCCTTACACTCCAAGTTCAGCGGAATTTTATGCTCGTATAGTTACCGTGAAATCGGCAGCCATTTCTCTGTAGTATCTCCGGGGTTGAAAAGCCACGCGTCGTGAGCTTTCCCATTCATCTGTGCAGAAGAATTTTCATCTACCTTTTCTTACACACACACACACACACACACACACACACACACACACACACACACACACACACACACATACACATAATGCATCGCCATAAATGTCGTTGAAATTTGTTAATTAAAATAGGCCTACATTTCATTTCTAAAAGCCGTTCGCTGAGCTCGAAATGGTCCGGTTTTCAATTTCAAATTCATCTGTCTCATAAGATGAGAAATTACATTCACCCTGTGTTAACTTAAATATGGCGTAGCGGTGCTGACCATATGACAAGAAACCCCGCTGCTTTTCAATGTATAATGTTGCTCCAAAACTCTTACAGAAATGAAGATGAAGCTAGGCGTTTAATTTACTCCCGAGTGTCACTTATATTTGTTACTGTTGCGAGAATAAATATGGGAAATGCCTGTTATTATTCGGCTGAGAAGTTTTTCTCACCCAGTCTGCTGTCAAAAAATATTAAAGTTAGAATTTATAAAACTGTTATATTACCGATTCTTCTGTATGGGTTTGAAACTTGGACTCCCACTTTGAGAGAGCAACAGAGATTAAAGATGTTTGAGAATAAGATTCTTAGGAAAATATTTGGGACTAAGAGGGATGAAGTTACAGAAGAATGGAGGAAGTTACACAAGACAGAACTGCACGTTTTTTCTGTTTATATTACAGTATATTTTATGTTACAATTATTAGAATAATAAATAAACACTGTATATAAATACATACATAAATTCCTGTAAATAAAATGATGAGCAGCTTGAACAGTAGGACTGTAATGATATCATAATGGCTGAACTTGAATTTCACTGCAGATTTCTTCTTTCTCTACTTCCATTCAAAATTCATAACAACCATGTCATTCATTGTGACAAAATAAATTAGTTCTGACCTCATGCAGTTATTACAGAAATTTACTCTTAAAGTAAACTAGAAAGCAATAGCCATTCCATAAATATAATAATATAATGTTTTTAAATATAATTGATTTTGTGTTTTGAATGAAGTACCGGTAATATATCAAAATAATGGCTTTTATAATTCCAAAAAAGTATAATACTTTCAATACATAACGTTATTTACATCAGTTGGATTTTTCTTTCAATTCTCGAACAGTTAGTATCGGTATTTCTAATTATTTATCTTATACATTCACAAATTCTTTTCTTATACAACGGATGAAAAATTGTCTTTAATCGATCGTAAGATTTATTTTTCTGGAACATTTCTCTACAAAAGATTCAGACAACAATTGTCCGTTCTGACATTATCAAAATTCATCTAGAAATTCCTTTGTTGATTTCATTATTACGACATCAAATTCTCGGAAATACGTCATACAATGAGGAAGCAGACGGAAACGATATTAAAAAGAGACCTGAAAAGACCTCTAATATTAGAAGAAGAGTCGTAATGGAAATAAAATAAAAAGTCGAGATATATAGAAGAAGAAAGTCAATTGTACTCTTGACAGACTTAATTTATTTTCCCTTAGAGGAAGGTCACCGCTCAGCAGCAGCTGTAGCTATACTGCCAGCCATGTTTTATTTATATCTCTTCCATTTTGTGGTCTTCCATAGTTTACAAATTTGTCTTTCTCTCTCTCTCTCCTGCGGCATCCCCTGCCGGATGTAAATTGCTAGTGCCTTCTTCTGTTTTGATTACTGAATGTCTCCTCCAGGGCATTTATTTCTGTACGCTATTTTTAAACAAAAATAACTTTTAGCATGCAGCAAACAAATGGTGCGGAAAGAAATGTGGAAGAGCTGGCGGCTTTTCCATTCCCAGACAGATTAAAAATGTTTAGCGTGATGCTCCGCGCGTGTTTCGAAAGCCCACCGGGACGTCCGAATCAATATAGATTATATACAAATTACACGAGTAAGCCGCCTTATAAATAGTGCATATGTATTGCATTCAGATTATGATGTTACAAATGATGTTAAAACCTGTTTGAAATGCTAAGCCGTTGGATGTAATATGACAGTCTTGTGTCAGCTTGGCGTCGAGCGTGCAGTACCATAATACCAGTGAAGAGCAGAATGCTCCCGTTTCAAAACCCCGGAGTTAAAACAGAATTACAGTTATTCTCCGTGCCTCAAGTGGGCGAAATGACATTAGATTTATTTTCAGAAAATAACCTATTTATTTCCCTCTTATTAAGGCAGTCAAAAATCAATTTTTTGTGTGAAAAATTATTTATTTTCTATTTTTAAGTAGGTTATTTTACGACGCTGTATCAACATCTCAAGTTATTTGGCTAGTCTCTGAAATTGAGACAACTCATCCTGTCCGAGGTTTTTCCGTGGTTTTCCTAAGGCGTTAAGACAAATGTCGGGATGAGCCCTAAGAGAAATGGGCCACGGTCCTGCATTCATATCCCCATGACCCCTTTAATTACTCTAAATTAATTAATAATTACATCTATCATAAATTCATAAATCAATCAACCTCCTACCTAAAAGCCAAATTGGCTAGTCTCTTATATTGAGACAACTCTTCCTGCCTAAGGTATTTCCGTGGTTTTCCTAAGGCGTTAAGACAAATGTCGGGATGAGCCCTAAGAGAAATGGACCACGGACCTATAGGGCCTATGCCCTTCCCCATAAATTCCCCTTTTTTTCTAACAAACGACTTAATGCCCTAGTTCAGAGTCTATAAAATTACGAAATACATGTGCAAGGTCACTCATGTAGTCCCAATGCGAAAGGACAGGGAACCTTTCAATTTGCAGATTCAGAATTCATGGCGTCTCTTCTGGCGGTCTTCACCTGCCTTGTCATCGAACAACAGACGACAGAATCTTCTCGACTCCTCCTGCACTGCGAAATGACACAGTTCATTTCAATGTGCAGATTTACACCAGCCATTTCCTCCTCGTCCCGTCCCGTAATCACTTTGATCACATTTCCGTCCCCTCGCGTATGTGGTACCTAAGAGGTTACGTCCATTTTCGGTTTTACCCTTCAAAATTTTCTAGAGCTCCTTCAGTGGAGTAGCGTAACCCGGAGTGAGACTAGTGGCTAACAGGCTTGGAGCTCACATATTTAGTTTCTTGCAGCCCCGAACCCCTTGCAAGGACGCGTTTTGCGTACCTTTTTAATTTGTGCTTCCAATTCTCCTCTTTCAATTCAATTATTTTAGCGTTTGAATGAGATGAAGGTAATAATGCCGGTGAAATGAGTCCGGAATCCAGCACCGATAGTTACCCGGCATTTGCTCATATTGGGTTGAGGGAAAACTCCAGAAAAAACCTCAACCAAATAACTTGTCCCGACCGGGATTCGAACCCGGGCCACCTGGTTTCGAGGCCAGACGCGCTAACCATTACTCCACAAGTGTGGACCGTGAAAAATTAATAAGAAATCTTTTATGTAATGCGAATCTGGCTTTCAGGTAGAAGCTCCCTGTGAAGCAGGCTTAAATAATTTCAAGGGAAAAATTGTTCCAGGGCCAGGTGTCGATCCCGGGACACTTCTCTTAGCGCACGAATGCTCTACCGACTGAGCTACCCCAGGAACCATATACGACACCGTCACAATTCTTCCCTTTTATGTCCACACAACTCAAATGGGCTGACAAGACGCCAGAAACAAAACTTCGAGTGCACACAATTCTGTGTGACTTCAGTCTTTTATGTTGACCAAGTTTCAGTTCTCTGTAGCGTTTAAAAACATAAAAATTACGTCATGTCTAAATGGCAGCGCTCTTGAATTGCAATGACATGCAAACAGTATTGCCACCAAGCACGAATGAAATTACCCTAACATCAAAATTATCGTAAATTACCCTAGATTTAAAAACATTTGTTGACTGTTCGAAAAAGAATAACTTCAAATTATTTTCACACCTATTTGCATGACGTCAAATTATAAAATGCTGTTAGTGAATGGAGACAGCATAGCCTAATTGATCATGAATTCATGAATCTTTAGGTTTAAATCCTCATAGAAGTGTTTTAAATTATTGAAAAAAGGTTTCTTCTCTGAAAAATGCTGCACACCAATAGGTGTTCCCTAAGCTGAAGACTGTTATCTCACTATTAATGTGTCTGCCAACGTCAAATACATCAGTAGAAGAGAGAGATTTTAACCAACTAAAGCTGATAAAAAAATTTCGGAATCGGCTACAAACCGATAGGACTACGATAAATGCCAATGCGCATACGAAACATATTCAGGACTATGGTAGTGGTAGTAGTAGTAGTTGTAGTTTTTTAAGTAGGTTATTTTACGACACTATCAAAATCTTAGGTTAATTAGCGTCTGAATGAGATGAAGGCGATAATGCTGGTGAAATGAGTTCGGGATCCAGCACCGAAAATTACCCAGCATTTGCTCAAATTCGGTGAGGGAAAACCCCTGAAAAAAACCTCAACCAGGTAACTTGCCCCGACCGGGATTCGAACCCGGGCCAGCTGGTTTCGCGGCCAGACGCGCTAACCGCTAGTCCACAGTTGTGGACGTAGTGGTAGTGGTAGTACATATAATTTCACGGAGTTTTGAACAGTAGAGAATATCCTGCGTCGAAATTCAACGTACGTAGAACCTCAACAGAGCATTCTTTTACATGCCGTAAATCTACGATACGGGACACTCAGTTGTACTTCTCGTGCGGAAGTCATACTAGGAATTTTAGCTATTGCCCTTAGCAGTATTTCAACTCCCGCAATCCTCGGATTTAGCAGTCAGTGTGGTTACCACAAAACACCGAGGTTGTGAGGAATTAAAATTTAAGATCCGAATTATGATATTTGTACATTGTACGCTCTGTATGCAGGGTTACCAGATATTTGATCTACCATGGAGGGACAGTCTTTTTCCATTAAAGTACTTACATTATGTCTTAAAGGAAGAGTGACATGAATATGGGCAGAGTTGACATTTTCATGACTGTACAAAAAAAAATCCTTTATATTCAGTTGAAGAAAATAATATGAATCTCAAAATTGAAATTTTAATTTGTAGATACAAGTTTCCGAGTACAAAACAATATTTATCCGGCTGTAGGTTACATCATTTTTCTCTGGCGTCTTTCTGAAGGGCTTGTGGCTATAATACGTTATGCCAAATTATTAACCTAATGTCTTAATAGTAGTTCTGTCCCATAGATTTCCCTACCTGTTTATTACTAATTGTAAGGTACAAATTTTAAAAAATGGCATCATAATATGACAAAATATTTAAATCTCAATGTTAACTGATTACAATGACAAAATTCATTGATATCTAAATTCATATTTATTTTGTGACTTAGCATATTACTGCAAACCCACCATTTAACATACAGTATACATTTTCAGAGCTTATATCTGCAATGCTCGGGAAATGTGACACAAGTCAGTTTCCACAAACATTTTTTTTTTTATATAATTTATTGACAACTTACGGAACATCTGCTCGCTTGGAAAAAAAATACGTAAGAATTTCTCCCATTACAATAATTCATACAGAAAAAAATCAAATCGACATAAACCAGTGTAAGTTGTCAATAAATTATCAAAAAAGGTTTGTGGAAACTGACTTATGTCACTTTTCCCGAGCACTGCAGATATACTCCTACATATTTATCATTGGACTTTATCATTTTCAACGAGCTTTTCTCCATTCTCTGTGCCATGCATTTCTCATGAACGCCTCTTTTTAAATGTTCAGAAATATTATATTCGCCACTGAATTCGCTGCCACAAACCTTACACTTGCCAAAATATTCGTTTTTTTCAATGTGCAAACCGACATTGTTAAGAAATTTAAATTTAATTTAATTATTTAGGTCTATAAGAAAGCAGTTACTGGGTAACGACAAAATTATACAAGTGATGTTAATTTTCTAAAGGAGGGACTTTTTGCGTCCCGCCTCAAATCGAAGCGGGATTCGGGATTTTATATGGAAATCGGAACATGTCCCGCCAAATCGGGGCATCTGGCAACCCTGCCTGTATGCCATTGTGCTGTGATATAACATAGATATCAGGAATTAAATTTAAGATCCGAGTTGTGATACTTGTACATGGGACGCTCTGTATGTTATTTTGTAGTTGCACTCGTACACGTATATTTTGTATTATAATTATGCTTGGAATCTGATCCCTGTTGTGCACGCTCCCCTACTCTCCCCACCCACAGGCACGCCGATCTTTATCTCCAACATCGTGGCTCAATAACTTCCGCGGTTAATACTACTCCGTAAGTGACCTCACATCTGCGAGTTGAAGGTTTTTCTTTATGTGTAGGCAGGTCCCCTGTTGGTAATTGCGAATGACCTTGGACCGTGCAGTTCCCTCTCTTTCTGGTGATTTATGACAGAGCTAATTTCAGTTTCATGTATTTCTTCGACGTATTTTTTTTCGTGTCAGTTGTTGCATCAAAGCAGTGCGCCGTCATAATGCTCGGCCTGCTTGAATCGCTCTATTGAGCTTGTGTTTAACACAAAATGGCAGCCATTAACATAACAATTGACGCTCGCATGAAAAGCTCATTGTCGAGGCTTCCTTTGTTCATAATACCCGTTTTCAGCGCTGTGGCGTTTGTAAATGATATTAAATATTCCCCAACAAATATAAAATAAAATTAATATTGTGTGCCATTGCATTCCATATCCTATGCAATGTCGCCTTTTTTTGCATAATGATATTTTCATTGCAACTGCAACGCCATTTTTGGATATGTTTTATGTCACTTCCTTTTTGGTGCTGTCGTCACTTTAAGACAAGGAACAATTTGCTTTGTGCTATTTCATTATCATTAAGTATATTTTCCGGCTAGCGCGTCTGGCCGCGAAACCAGGTGGCCCGGGTTCAATTCCCCGTCGGGGCAAGTTACCTGGTTGAGGTTTTTTTCCGGGGTTTTCCCTCAACCCAATATGAGCAAATGCTGGGTAACTTTCGGTGCTGGACCCCGGACTCATTTCATCGGCATTATCACCTTCATATCATTCAGACGCTAAATAACCTGAGATGTTGATAAAGCGTCGTAAAATAGCCTACTAAAAACAAGTATATTTTTCGATTATATTTTTCACTTTTCACTATCTCACTGTAGTCTGTATACAGCAGTAGCGTACGCAGAAATCTGTCATTAAAATTGTTTACAATTTATATCGGCATTTAAATTTGTATATTATTATTATTATTATTATTATTATTATTATTATTATTATTATTATTATTATCAACTGAGTTTTCACAGGCGGATGTGAAACTAATTCCTGGAAGAACGTTCGCGACAACATGTTATGAGGTGGCCCGGGTTCGATTCCCGGTCGGGGCAAGTTACCTGGTTGAGGTTTTTTCCGGGGTTTTCCCTCAACCGAAGATGAGCAAATGCTGGGTAACTTTCGGTGCTGGACCCCGGACTCATTTCACCGGCATTATCACCTTCATCTCATTCAGACGCTAAATAAACTAAGCTGTTGATAAAGCGTCGTAAAATAACCTACAAAAAAAACATGTTATGCTGCGGCTGCGAAAAAAGCATTTGCCAGTGTGAAATTTTCACAAACCTCGCTAGAATCACTACACGATTTTTTAGTAAAAAAAATTCTAAAATTGAGCTTTGCGGTCGCTTAGACATATGAAACACCCGGAACAATAATGTGAAAGTACAAAGTAAAGGTCAGACTTTAAACGTTCTAGAATCCATAGGGATTTATAAAGGCAAAATTACAAATAAAAATAATTTAAATGATAAAGCTCCAATTGACAATAGCATTCTCATTGATCTGAGTATTGCTTTTCAATTTGACCAGCGTAGTCATAACTCACGCCGCATTCAGTCGCCTACCAACGCCGGCGTCGCATCTCAGCGAACACCAGCTGATGAGTCGTAAGTATTCATTCTGTACTGTGACCGTTTTCAATTTTAAACACATTATTAAACTTCAATTTCAACATTGTAATTTTTTAGTAATATATCAAGAGATTATTCTCCTCATAGGTGACCACTGAAGATAGGGCCGCACGACCTGAAACATGTAGCCTATGGTTCAAACATGATTTTCAATGTCTGTTTTAATATTGTAATAATTATTATATTGTCTTTGTATGTTAAATCTTTTAATCAATAATGTGAAGTCAAATGCACAGAACATTAAGCGAACGTTTCACAATAAACTAACGAACGGGTGAATACCGCTCTTAAAATGAGTTTAAAATCGACAGTATACGTATAATAAGTTATTTAACAACATCTGCAATGCAGAACTGTCAAAACAATTTTTCAATATGTCTCACATGAAGTTAAATTTCATATTGTGCCAGCTTCATTTTATTACTAGGAGGTAGGTCTCTCTATAATAAAGATATCATTGTTATAATTCGAACGTGCCGCAGTATCAAGCACAGGGATTGTATTGAAGGAGGGGTAGGACTACGCCTTATGTAGGTGTAGATTTTGTTACTCTGATAGTGAAAAATTAGAGAAGGGGAAACGATTATTGATGAAAAGTACTCAAATCTAAATATATGTTATTTTTTCAAAGTTCAAGGGGGTTCAAACCCGGTAACCCCCCCTGCGTACGCCCTAATATACAGAAAACCTCATGAATACCTTTCTTATTGGAAAAATGGTATATGAAGTGATTATTTTTGTACCTACGTAACAACTGCAAATCACTTATTTTATTATTATTATTATTATTATTATTATTATTATTATTATTATTATTTACAGTACTTACTTACAAATGGCTTTTAAGGAACCCGCAGGTTCATTGCCGCCCTCACATAAGCCCGCCATCGGCCCCTATCCTGGGCAAGATTAATCCAGTCTCTATCATCATATCTCACCTACCTCAAATCCACTTTAATATTATCCTCCCATCTACGTCTCGGCCTTCCCAAAGGTCTTTTTCCCTCCGGTCTCCCAACTAACACTCTGTATGCATTTCTGGATTCGCCCATACGTGCTACATGCCCTGCCCATCTCAAACGTATGGATTTAATGTTCCTAATTCTGTCAGGTGAAGAATGCATTGCGTGCAGTTCTGCGTTGTGTAACTTTCTCCATTCTCCTGTAACTTCATCCCTTTTAGCCTCATATATTTTCCTAACAACCTTATTCTCAAACACCCTTAATCTCTGTTCCTCTCTCAAAGTGAGAGTTTAAGTTTCACATCCACACAGAACAATCGGTAATACAACTGTTTTATAAATTGTAACTTTCAGATTTTTTGAAAGCAGACTAGATGACAAAAACTTCTCAACTGAATAATAACAGGCATTTCCCATATTTATTCTGCATTTAATTTCCTCCCGAGTGTCATTTATATTTGTTACTGTTGCTCCAAGGTATTTGAATTTTTCAACCTCTTGCCAGGATAAATCTCCAATTTTTATGTTTCCATTTCGTACAATATTCTCGTCACGAGACATAATCATATACTTTGTCTTTTCGGGATTTACGTCCAAACCTGTCGCTTTACTTGCTTCAAGTAAAATTCCCGTGTTTTCCGTAATCATTTTTTAATTTTCTCCTAACCATATTCACGTCATCCGCATAGACAAAAAGCTGATTATTATTATTATTATTATTATTATTATTATTATTATTATTATTTATTTATTTATTTATTTATTTATTTATTTATTTATTTATTTATTTTTTTTATGGTTCATAATATTTTACTCTTCCACGAGAGAGAATAAAAAACAAGTCAGCAACGTATAATGCAGAACGTATGCACTTCTGACGTTCAGCTTGAAATATGTACAGTTCCATGTGCAGCATCTTTCATTAAAATTCATAACTTTAAAACTAATAAATATAAGTATTTAAATAATTGTTTCACCAAAATAAACTTGAATAGTTGGTGTATATTTTAAAAGTTATTTTGAAAAATATATTTTTTGAATGTGTTAAGCTGTACCTACGTCCCTTAAAATGCCCATCGCCACCAGCCGGGTTTGAACCTGAGAACCTAGGATCCAGTGATAGGCATGACTGCCGGGGACGACTGTGATCTTGTGATTACTGTGTGCAATAAGAAAGAAACTTTAATTTAATGACACAGTTTATTTTTAATGTCATTCTCCTGAGACGAAACATGCAAACAAAATAAAATCGCTTTTGTTCCACTTTTCTTTTGCGAATTGTAGGAGGCAAAACAAATGCCTGTTAAAATTGTAATTAATGGGATGGCGAGAAAACAAATTCAACTTCAAGCTCCATTTCTTTCTTTCTTTCTTTCTCTTTCCCTTAATATCTTTGTTGATTACGGAGGTTCGGCGCAGTGTTCCTTGTCTACCCGATTGCCCTCCACCCCTCCCTCTTTTCGGACCTCTCCTTCCGTTTCGTATTTTTCTCCCCTTCCCTCTACCCATCCTCCCTTTTTTTTAACTACTGCCATTTGGAAGCGACATCAAAGGAAAATAACAGGTCTGTACACACATAGACACGTACCAGTATATGGTCTAAGCCTCGTAAGGTTTCCATGGCAACTGCTTCATCCATGTGGAAGCTGTATGAGGGGGAAGAAAGGGGTGGGGGTAAAGGGGAAGGCCGGATCCAGTCAGTTCCCATTCCATCCCAAACACTTTACCCTCCCCTCCCCTTGTCTCTCGTGCTCACCCACCCTTCTCCCTATCCAATATAACAGGGTCGACTTCCATTTACGTAAGCTACATCTCTCACTCTCTCTCTCTCTCTATTTCTCTCTTTTACGTTTCCTCTCCTCCTGCCCGTGCTCCTGTACTGATGCTGTGATGCCAGTCTCTCTCTTTCCTTTCCTTTCCTTGGAAACTGTTGCCTAGCAACGATTCGATGGGATGAAGTTCCTCTTGTCAGCTCCCTCCGCCCCCTTGGAGTTTTTCTCCTGGTTTCCCCCTGCTCCTATTCCTCGGCACATCATGCCCAACCTTCCCGTATCTTATTTCCAGGCAGCATCCACTTCATTCTTTTTATAGCTTCTTTGCAAACAAACCAAAGTGATAAGAAATTATATTTTAAAAGTAGAAAAGAATGTTTAAAATCCAGCCTTATTTACAATGCATAGCCTTTGCTGTAATGGTTTTACTAATAACTCTATATACAGACGTTTAACTGTCTTATACAATGAGTAGCTCGTTTATACGTCCTGTGTAAATTCACTACATACGTCGTGTATAACAGTATAACTGTTACACAGCTACGTCATAGTTTCGTCATTACTGCATTACGAAAGGTAATAGAATATCTTAAGCTCTCTCTTGCATCCGGTAGAGCGCTCTAGTGTGGCGTGTTAAGTATCGTTAGTATAACTGGCTCCAATCGATTACCACACTATATTTTGGTCAAAGAGTACAAGCTAAAGCAATATTATTCTAACTCTTTCGTTTGTTCTTCTGTGGTTACAAGGCAACCATCATCGTAAAATGACAGTCGATACGAACAGCTGTTAGAGGGGCGGCCATTTTTTCTCTATATATAACGCTTAAACAAGGGGTTTCGTGTATATAACTACTGCAATGCAATTCCCATTGTATAGTTACAGCCTGTTTATACATCCATCGCTTATGCAGGGTTTATTAGTAAAGTTTTCTGTCTCAACTCTGCATAAGTCTCGTATAAAAACTATACACGGTTTATTAGTAAGACTGTAAGTGTTTATTATTTACAGTTTATTGTTTTTCAAAATTTCGTGTGTTTGACGGGTACCCTTAAATCTGTCTCTGATCCATTAAATTTCAATAATTGATCGCTTAATCTCTATTTACAGTAGCATTTTAAGTAATGCAGTGGGCAAAAATATAGGCCGCGCACCGGCAACGAACCCATCTTGTTTGTAATACTGGTTGTACGATTGAGTATTCTTTTCGTGACCAATTTTCAATGTAATTTTATCCTATGCGTTTGTATAATATTCAGTTCTCTGCTTGTCATGCATTTCATGATTTTCTTTACCCATGTCTTTCTCTTGGCCTGGAACACGCGCTTCAGACATGCTTGCATGTTCGACGTAAATTGCGTCATTATCGGTTCGTAAACTCCCGCGTATTTTTACTCATGTAAATTTCATTAATGATAGCATGCTTATTTTATAATGGTTACTAGAGTCTACGGCAATTCGGAAGGCGGTAGTCTGCTAGCGTTTGCGTCGAGAGAGACAGATAGAGAGAGCAAGGCAGCGTACAACATTGCCACATCATGCTGCAATACAAATAGCGCAGGAGAGAATTTAAATTATAAAAGAAGACAATAATGACCTTAGCCGCTGATTACTGTAAGCATGACACCAAACAAACCCTCTTTCCTTCAGTAACAATATTCTTTGCACGGTTCTCAGTCCCACAACACATGCTTCTGCAGTCATTTCTTGCGCGTTATCAACGTTGCAGCCAGCGTCAAATGGCCGGCAACGTTCTGTTCGTCAACGTTTTTAAAATAATTATACAGTTTAAACACTATTTTCCGCGCCTGCCTGTGCAATACTTGTCTTTTTATAGTCTCTCCTTCCATTTATTTATTTTACACACACACATAGTAAATGTTAGTTTTTCTTATTCATTCACGTGAACAAACGAACTCGGAAGCACTTGTTACAGACTGATTCCGATTGGCTCTACTGTACAAGCTTGTGACGTCACATACCAGAAATGCTACGGCTCATATAGCAGCTGACCGCCTTCCGAAATGCCATCTAGTCTAACCTTTGTTAATAGGAACTTTTCAAAGTGATCTGTCTGCATTTACACATACCCAACATACTTTGGTGAAATTCTTATTCACATGCTCATAATGCTTGCAATTAATTCTCTTCTTATATTGTCTGGAAGCTCATACATAAAAGTTCTGTGTTATAGTGTGAATTTTGAGTAAACTACCGTACAATTTAATGAATACACATTTGTGTTTTTAACTTACCAGGCTGTAAGCTGGAAATTTTCTGAGCTATAAGCTAAATAAACATGTCTGCTCTGACCTTGAGCGTCATATGACGCGGCATGTGTATTTGTTATCGATCCATGAACTCAAGCATGCCTGATTCGCGTGTTCCCAGTCGGGAGCCGACTGAATACTCTATACTTTATTTTCGATTTTAGTGTGGCTTTCAGTGATATTATTTTGAAGTAATATTTGCTTTCATTTCATAGTACAGTATGAATATGGTATTCTATGGGTTGTAGGTTGACATGACAAGACGTCGATATTATCCATTATACTACTTCCATATTTTAACTTGGGCAGTAAATGGCCGGTAAATTTTACCTGAAGCCCTCTTATTCAGGGGCAGAGTAAATCCAACCTACTTTACGGGACTCTTACCTTTACTTCCTTTCCGAAAGAAGCCATACCAATAATGTTATTGCCTTTGACCTAATTTGAATCCGCGAATCTTGGATATAGTTGCAGTTATGGTAGCTACCAGACAGGGATAAAATTTCCAGGAAAAACACGGAGAATACAATGGGACGGTCATAGTTGAATTAGTTTTTGAATATGAAAGTAAAATTTGGATGTTAAATGAGGATAAAAGAAAATAGAAATGGAATTGGGAAGTACGGAAAACAGTAGGCCTACATAAAAATTACTCAAGTGAGGAGATGGTTGAAATTTTTAACTTCTGTAGTTTTTGAGCTAGTTGGCCATTTTTTGGCACACATATGATATATATGCATGCAACAAAATCTCATGCATGTCGCCCAGATATATTTTTTTCCTAATAAAATTGGGACATTTTTTCAAAATCTATCTCCTCGTACAAATTTTATGGTCTAGAAGAAATTACAGTATCTTTGATGTACCTAGAAAAGTACTAAGCATCCATATTTTAGAAATATATCCTTAGAATAGAAAAAAATATATATATTATTTTGTCAAAAAGGTTATTTTTTTAATTATCTGGTTTGGGTGTGTTAGGTTAGTTTTGGTTTGTTCAGATTTTCTCATGCTTATGTTGGTATCTTTAGGCTCGTTTCTATCCCACATAAACTGAAATTAATCTAGCAAATCGAAACTGTTATATGAATTATTCTTTAATTTGAAAAGTAATTAACGTATCAAAAATCTGTTATTCTCATTTCTTAATCATACTGTATAGAATATGCAGACAAATTTTCGGCTTGATAGCTTGAAAATTGTAGAAGCCTTTTAGATTTTGAATATATAGAAAGAAACAAAAAAATTAATTTGAAAAAAAAAACACTTTTCAAATATACATGATAGGCATTTGAAGAGCGTAGCGATTTAAATATGGCGTAATTAATGACAATTATAAACGTCACAGGGGGCTGAAACTTTGCAAGCTTATACACATTGGGGTATGTAGATTAATTTTATGTAATAAAATGGAAAACAAATTTTTGACCAAAAATGGCCCAAATTTCACTCATCTCCTCCCTTAATGAGAGAAAAAATGAAAGTTGCAAATTTTATATGAGAATACAAACAAAATATATGATGAGTAGAATAAAGAAAAATTAATTGGATTTGGTTCCGATTAATTTTACATTGGCTGAAAGATAGAACACAATCGGGGAATAGATTCGTCTGATGCATTTGTTAAAGTAGTTAGCCTTGGTTATTTTTAAAGCAAGGCATTTAATTTAATTAACAAGTTAGCTTTGTCGTCTTTTTTAATAGTCTGCCTAACATCTTTTTCTCTTCTCAGAATGAGCTTAACCACTGTTTACACCACGACCTCTACCGAACATCACTTTTCTTGTAAATGTCAATGACTTATATGATAAACAGTAGAATACATACATGACATCTTATCTTATTGTGCCATACATCAATTAATTCTCAAGCATTGTAGCCATCCCCAGATCGTGGTTACTTGCCCAGAGGATCGTTCACCTTAAAAATCCGACGGAGTAGATTTCTTATGAAGATAATATAGTGCAGGAGTTTCCACTTGCTATAATTCTTTCACATAATTCATGATAATTTTATCACAAAGAAGCAGGAAGTAGGTTCCAAAAGGTACGGAGATAATTGCTGGATATGGCCCGTTGAAGAAACATGTATAGACGATATCTGATTTTTCATAACAAGCACATAAGTCAATAATGTAAACATCCTTCTGGAGTGTGAAGTTCTAGCAGTTTTAAAATATAAAGGGCATAACCCTTTTTAACGTCAATGTTCCGACTTTGTACGGCTATTCTTGAAGTTTACCAAGTGTGTGGAAATATACCGGGTGTTTCACAGTTATAGGTGCAAAGTGCAGGGGTGGGCGATTAGAAGACAATGAAACAAGACAAAAAATCACAATAAACATACATTCCAAAACCAACCGTTTCCGAAATATATCATCAGTCTTCACCGTAGTCACCAACTGAATGTATCTCATTATTTACCTGGCAGACTTAATGCTCGTGCGTACCTCTCATTTTTACAACGTGGCCATAAGACCATAAGTTGATTTGTCTCTTTGGGAAAGGCAGTTGATGTGGTATGGGTACATGAATGAAGGAGCACCGGCTCATTTTAATTTGGAAGTTCGAGAGTTCTTACGCAGAAGATTTCACAACATGTGTATCGGCCGTATCTTAACAGCACAATGGCCTCCCAGGTCCCCCGACTTCAATCTGGATTTTTTGGGATATTCGAAATATTTTGTGTATTCTAGCCCTATTGATAATGCTAACGAACTCCGATAATGCATTACCAATGGTTGTCATCACATTAGAAACAAGCCAGGGTTATTAGAACGTGTACCAGCACAATGGCCTCCCAGGTCCCCCAACTTCAATTTGGATTTTTTGGGATATTTGAAATATTTTGTGTATTCTAGCCCTATTGTTAATTTAACTAACTCCGATAATGCATTACCAATGGTTGTCATCACATTAGAAACGCGCCAGGGTTATTAGAACATGTACCAGCACAATGGATTCCCAGGTTCCCCGACTTCAATCAGGATTTCTTTTGGGGATATTTGAAATATTTTATGTATTTTAGCCCTAGTGATAATGTTAACGAACTCCGATAATGCATTACCAATGGTCGTCATCACATTAGAAACACGCCAGGGTTATTAGAACGTGTACCAGCACAATGGATTCCCAGGTCCCCCGACTTCAATCAGGATTTCTTTTGGGGATATTTGAAATATTTTGTATATTCTAGCCCTAATGATAATGTTAACGAACTCCGATAATGCATTACCAATGGTTGTCATCACATTAGAAACACGCCAGGGTTATTAGAACTTGTACCAGCACAATGGATTCCCAGGTCCCCCGAATTCAATCAGGATTTCTTTTGGGGATATTTGAAATATTTTGTGTATTCTAACCCTATTGATAATGTTAACGAACTCCGATAATGCATTAGCAATGGTTGTCATCACATTAGAAACACGCCAGGGTTATTAAAACGTGTACCAGCACAATGGCCTCCCAGGTCTCCAAACTTCAATCTAGATTTTTTTTTGGATATTTGAAATATTTTGTATATTCTAGCTCTATTGATAATGTTAAGTCCACACCTGTGGAGTAACGGTCAGCGCGTCTGGCCGCGAAACCAGGTGGCCCGGGTTCAAATCCCGGTCGGGGCAAGTTACCTGGTTGAGGTTTTTTCCGGGGTTTTCCCTCAACCCAATAGGAGCAAATGCTGGGTAACTTTAGGTGCTGGACCCCGGACTCATTTCACCGGCATTATCACATTGTCACTTTCATTCAGACGCTAAATAACCTAGATGTTGATACAGCGTCGTAAAATAACCTAATAAAATTAAAAAAAATTGATAATGTTAACGAACTCCGATAATGTATTACCAATTGTAATCACATTACAAACACGCCAGGGTTATTAGAACGTGTACGATTGTCGATGAGGAAACATGTCTTGGAGATGCCCGTCATTTAAGCTTGATCTTAATCTTGATTTCTGAATTTTCGCTGTCGAAAAAATTTTTTCACTTATGTTGAAGAAAACATGGAGATCAAACGCCGAGCTTAGTTTTTCACGTTAGTTTCCCTTGAATTTAACAAAATCATGAGAGTGTTTTGTCTGGTAATGTCTTTTAATATTATATTCCTTCATTACAGCTACGACATCGTTGCAAATAACACAAATCACTTTGTTTCCATGCTCTATCACAAAATAATTACCGAGCCAAGATTCATTATACTTTCTACACTCACTATCGACTTTGCTTCATTTCGAAAACATTTTGCACTTAAGTAAACCAGTCCAGTGGAGTAACGGCTAGCGCGTCTGGCCGCGAAACCAGGTGGCCCGGGTTCGATTCCCGGTCGAGGCAAGTTACCTGGTTGACGTTTTTCCGGGGTTTTCCCTCAACCCAATATGAGGAAATGCTGGGTAACTTTCGTGCTGGACCCCGACTCATTTCACCGGCATTATCACCATCTCATTCAGACGCTAAGTAACCTAAGCTGTTGATAAAGCGTCGTAAAATAACCTACTAAAAAACATAAGTAAACCAGACACCACACTACTGCACAGAGAGTGGAGCATTGACGAAAAATGACAATGGAAGTTGTAGAGTTGGTGGATAGCGAAGTGTAAGTGATGAATGACTTCCCCTTTGGTGACTACCGGTCTGCCTTGGGATGAGGGTGGCCTTGCAACGTCTACTAATCCCCAAACTCCAGTCACAGGGTCGTATTCGGTAAGTTTCTGGTATACAGGTTGTTAATAAGGTATCCAATATTTTAGGAGGTGATAGTATGGATCAAAACAAGAAAATAATGTCTAATAAACATGGGTCCTACGGCACATACTTTCTGAGATCTTAACACTTCTTCATAGGAGGTGCTCAATGTGACGTTCATTTATGGCAATGAATTTTTCTGCCCTACAATACAGCAGACTACCAGATAATCATACCGTAGTTGACACCCCTGCTATGGAATAATGATACATCGCAAGGAATACTGAAAACAAAAGTCTGGTTGTGGATATGAGCTGGGTTCAGCGGAGATGGTGTTGTGAATTTTCGTAATCAGCATGTGTGGGTCTTTGAAAATCCCCATGCAGTTGAAGAAACAAGGCGTCAGCACCGATTCTCAATCAACTTATGGGCAGGCGTTCTTGGTGATAGATTAATAGGGCCATACATGCTACCACAGAGATTATCTGGAGATCATTATGAGGACTTTCGTATTAACAACATATTAAAACAAATTTCAAAGAGTGCGTAATTCCTTACGCCGAAGGACAGAGGAATGCATTGCCATGAATGGACGTCACATTGAGCACCTCCTATGAACAAGTGTTCAGATCTCAGAAAGTATATGTTGCAGGACCCATGTTTATTAGACATTATTTCCTTGTTTTGAAGCATACTAGCACCTCCTACAATATTGGATACTTTTTTTAACACCATGTATAGCCTACTCACAGAAAAGAATGCGATAGTCTTCATTTTCCAGGAAGTAACGGTTACAACCTTCAAAAACTTTCGAGTTATGCTCAAAACATATTATGCTGCTGGAAATTTAACTTTATAAACTTGTTTAAAATTAACGAATTAATATTCAGATCATGGCGGGCCACTGAAACGATCATGGCAGGCCGTATGTGACCTGCGGGCCGTAGTTTGGGCGGCCCTGGCTTAGAGCCTGAGAGAATCAAATCCTGGATCTCTTGCACGGAAAGCCAGCACAAATACCGCAGCTATCCTAGTCATAAAGAAAGGAAAAATACTATTTCGTTTTTCCTCCGGAGGTCGAATCTCAGTCTTGAACTAATGTGATTGGTTTTAAATTATAATGTGAGCCAAATAAAATGTATTATTTCTGCCTTGTTGAAAACTCGAGTTATATGGAGAATTGTGTGAAATGAAAGTTGTAGTGGGTTGATTTACAGCCGCTGTAATCTGCTTTGTGAGCTCTAATTGGAAGCTGTGGAAGGGGATTAGAGGGAAGTGATTGACGGTCCTTGGAAACACGTGAGATTCTTACCTCCAGTTCACGGCAAGGGCTTCTCGGAAGTAAGTGGTGCTCAAACGTTTCATTTCCGAGAAATTATCGTAAATTCTCTACAATATTGACCAGGTGTGATTGCTTATTGTGTGACGTATTAAGCAGGGATGAGTATGTACCACAATTCCTCAATGATCAATATCTGTTTTAGAGTTTCGCTACAACTTCAAAAGCGAGTGTGTATGAGAAATATTTATTACAGTGTTCGGAGTAACAAAGGTACTTAAACAGCGGATGCGATGCCGGTCTTCTGTGCTTAATTAGAGGTGAGATGTGACAGCGTTTGTGCCGTCACAGCTCCGGAAAAATCACTGCGACAGATAATAGCGATTCTGTTACAGCGTGATTTTTGTGTTTGGATGATTCTTGGCGATTGCGAATATTTGTCATCACGAACCGACAGAAGTTTTCATTTATCGCTCTTCTGCGAATTGATATATCGGTGCCATTGTACTGACTAGCGCTGTGAGTGTAGCAAACACGGGCTGAGCGGTGTTATCGCGATGTGTGAGCGCGTATATTCGCCCAAGAATGTTTACAAATGATTCGATAAAACATTTATGAAAGAATATAGCTCATGCATTTGTCGATATTTGGACATAACTTGAGTTTGAAAGAGTTGCCGGCGTCAACCTTGTGAGTGAGATGATAATTAATTAGGTCCCAGCTGTTATCTTGTCCCTAAAGTTAGTATGAATCTTCTGTCACATATCAATCGGAGATGGCGATTTATCGGAGTTGTGATATTCTAACTATAGTCACAATCGGAACCAGCGACGAACCTATCACAGCGATAAAATCATACTCCACCACTGTACTAAATAACATTTCATTAAGTATATGCCACCCCTCATATGTCACGACTTATTTATGGGGTAGATAAAGAAATTTCTAGGTTTAAATAAATTATTTTTCAGATGAATGCATAATCTTGACAATTTTAATTATAGGTACAGTTGGAAATACTTAAAAATTCATCACATCGCTACTGAGGGGTTTTCCAACCCCAAAAATTGAGACTATTGGTTTGGATAACCAAGGGTGAAGATTATTTACAAACTAATACCCTATATATTTATGAATGGTGGAAAAGACACATTTCTGTAAAACAAGGAACAGAGGTAAATATTTCATAAGCTCCCAAAAACTTTGATGTATTAAGAAATATCTAATTCACTGCTGAAACAGGAAGAAGGAAAGAAAGAAAGAGAACTCCCTAAGAACAAAAAAATACGAATAAATATCGAGTCCTTTCCCGAAATGTATTGATCACTCTCGACTTCCTAGTATCGAGGATTTCGAGTTATCGAAAGTTTCTCGAATACCGTGATATCGGAAGTATCGTGATTAATATCGAAAGTATCGAGGGTAGCGAGATATCGAAAAAGTTGGGGATATCGAGATATCGAAGGTATTGAGATATCGAAATAATCCATGATATCGAGATATCGTAAGTATACATGATATGTAGATATCTAAAGTATCGAGGTTGTCTAGATATCGAAAGTATCGAGGTTGTCGAAATATCGAAAGTATCGAGGTAATCGAGATATCGAAAACATCAAGGGTATCGAATGTCGAAAGTATCGAGGGTTTCGCGGCTACCGTGATATTGAAAAATATCTATATAGAAAGTCTGGATGATCCGATTTTGTATTAAGTAATTTAACTTCTCAGAAATTGTGGTATCATATTCGTCTGACCGTCCCCGATAACTGGTTACCACGCTTGCGATGGGGTCCGAGGTTTACGGGATGATGAAGTCCAGCCAACAGCAATAGATTTTATGGGTAGACTAATAAAATTCCTTAGAACGATGCTGTTGATGTAATGTTGTTACAGAAAGTAAAATTATCTATAATAAGGTCATTGGAGTCCACAGGACAGTGAGGATTTAAGGTTACACTTTTACAGCTAATCGGCATTAGTAGCAGTATGGATGTCAGCTTAATTATGTTAGCGGCAGAGTCGACCCCAGGATCAAAGGATTGGGTCAATTGAAAAAAAACATGACATTATAGGGAATCGAACCCGCACGCCATAACCACTACACCACTGCGTTTCTCAAACGTTAAGTAACCGGTTAAAATACATTGAGTAGCGTCATTCTCAGGATTACATTCACTGTTCCATTTAGCGAAGAATCATCATTGAGGTCGCACAGAATCAGTTTATTGAGTCACGGTATCGTAAAGTTTGACAAAACTTTGTCTCAGACATTGACGTTGTCTGCAGTTAAGATTAGTTCATAAATTCAGCCGCAAAGAATATAGCGACAACGTTGACAGAAGTCATAAACGTCGCAAAGAGCGAGCAAACAGAAAGATGTAAAATTCCTGTAACTCGGCTGGCTACGATAATAAATAGCAGACTATATAACAGTTGGGTCTTTTTACACGCATTAGTTTAGAGCTTGGAAATGTTTTGTGCTCTTGGATAATTTATTTCATCGTAAATGCAAAACTTTTTAACCCTTTGCATGAGAATTAGTGCCCGGCAGCTATTTTCAGATCATGGCAACAATAATGTATGGTATGATAATGTATTTTACCGAAACAGTATCGTTTTGAGTTGTACCAACCTTGCCAAAGGCTATTCCGACGAGGGGGAAAAACTGTTAGGATAATCTGTTTAAAAGCTTACTCTGAGATTTTCTTACGGATTCTTTAATTTTTTAAGCGCTTCAAGTAAGAATGTTGGTCGTGTTAGTTCATTTCATAAAGCAAATAGCGGTGAACTGACATGTTCCTACCTGAATGCCTCTGGGGTCTACTCTGCCTCGTAAAAATGTTTATTTCGTGTTTCAAACATTCCGAATTAATTGGGTCGTAGTTCTTAAAGTGAACATATTTCATCTACCGGTTTGAGGTATGACATATACTGTACATACATACATACATATATACATACATACATATATACATACATACATATTTCGTGTTTCAAACATTCCGAATTAATTGGGTCGTAGTTCTTAAAGTGAACATATTTCATCTACCGGTTTGAGGTATGACATATACTGTACATACATACATACATATATACATACATACATATATACATACATGCATACATACATGCATACATACATACATACATACATACATACATACATACATACATATATACATACAGTCGGCCTGGGTAGCTAGTCGGTACAGCGCTGGCCTTCTGTGCTCGAGGTTCGATCCCGGCTCAGGTCGATGGCATTTAAGTGGCGACAGGTTCATGTCAGTAGATTTACTAGCATGTAAAAGAACTCCTGCGGGACAAAATTCCGGCACACCGGCGACGCTGATATAACCTCTGCATTTGCGAGCGTCATTAAATAAACCATATGCATTCATACATACATACATACATAGGCCTACATACATACTTACATACACTAAAGAGCTACTTTTCTACGTAATTTACAATTCATGTTGTTTCAGATAAGCCAATATGTACTTATACTTGAATAGGATGACCAGATGCCCTCTTTTGTCCAGACATGTCCTCCCTTTTAGGCCTTTGTCCGAGGTCCGGGCGGAGTTTTTAAAAATAAAAAAAGTCCACCTTTTCGTAACCTGTATGCGTAATATTTTGAAATTATCTGATATGACGCCTTTTTTCAAGTAATTTGTCTGTAGGTGGCAGCAGCATCGACGGAATAATATTCTTTGCCAACAATCATAACTCTATTTGCTTACAAAGTAATATTAAATTCACATTTTGTGCGGTCTTTTTATGTATTTTGATAATAATTATAGTTTCCTTGGCTTTCATGTAGTTAACTGTAAAATCGTTTTGTATTATTAAGTTTTATCATAAGTATACTGTAATAAAATAGATATTGACATAATTTTAAGTATAATATAGGCCTAAGCCTAAATCTAAATACATATTTTCTGTCCTCTTTAATAACTGTAGTTCCCTTCATTTCCATATGTAGCTAACTGTAAAATCATTATTATAAAGTTTTATCATAATTATTTTGTAATCTTAACATACTTAAAAGTATGATATAAGCTTAAATCTGTACTGTAAATATTTTGTATGAAAGTAGATATCGACGAAATTTATAGTATAATATAGGCCTAGTCCTAAATCTAAGTACATAGTTTCTGTCCTCTTTCTTCAAACAATGTCTTCCTTTTTGTAGCTTTGTGTCCTCTTTTCTATCGATGTGAATCTGCTCACCCTATACTTGTATCAAGTATTTAAATATTAATACTAATGACTTAACATTCAATAAATGTAAAAAAACAAGTTATATTTTATAACATTTGTTCTACATTTATTTATATAACACTTTCTAAATTTATAAGTACATAAATTTGGAACAAATGTTATAAAATATAAGTTGTTTTTTACATTTATTGAATGTTAAATCATTAATATAGATATTTAAAAACTTGATACAAATATAAATACTTATCTACAGCCTATCACATATTGTGAAACGTTTAATTTGATTGAAAATATTTAAAAGTAGGCCTAATATTTTTGCACGTCCCTTTCACTTCCATATGTAGTTAACTGTAAAATCATTATTATAAAGTTTTATCGTAATTATTTTGTAATATTAACATACTTTTAAGTATGATATAAGCCTAAATCTGTACTGTAAATATTTTGTATGAAAATAGATATTGACGTAATTTATAGTATAATATAGGGCTAGTCCTAAATCTAAGTACATAGTTGCTGTCCTCTTTCTTCAAACACTGTCTTCCTTTTTGTAGCTTTGTGTCCTCTTATCTATCGATGTGAATCTGGTCACCCTATACTTGTATCAAGTTTTTAAATATTAAACCTAATGACTTAACATTCAATAAATGTAAAAAACAAGTTATATTTTATAACATTTGTTCTAAATTTATTTATATAACACTTTTTCTAAATTTGTAAGCACATAAATTTAGAACTAATGTTATAAAACATAAGTTGTTTTTTACATTTATTGAATGTTAAGTCATTAGTAGACTTCGTTGAATTGCCACACGCAGCATGCAATCAGGTTGCCGATGTACGGTAGTATAGAAGAGGTGAGCGACTGCCCGGTCTCGTAGTATAAGCAGTTCATGTTAAGAGTTGTGACCGGTCCAGATAGATAGAGCAGCTACAGCTAATGTATACCCATGTAAGCTCTTGTTTTTGCATTACTGTGGTTGATACAGTCAAAGCTTAACATTTGTTCAGTGCAGACAAAAATTCAAACATGCCACAATGAGAGTGTTGCTGTTCCAAATAATATTTTCTCCTGACCCCCGCAGCCAGTCTTGACCCGTTGGAAAACGTGGTTGGATGCTGTTAATTATTATGCAGAATATTACGGAAAAATAATGGAGGTAAGTGATGCATTGGATAGCACAGACAGTTCCGCTGTTGCAGCTGTAAAATCATTGCCTTCTGAACAGCTATTGGAAGATATTCTGTTCATTGATTCTAATTTTAAAATCGTGTCCAAAAGCATCATCCTATTAGAATCGTCTAAACTACAACTCTCAGAAGCCCCTAATATAGTGTATAAAGTATCACAAACCGTTATCCAAAATAACAATTAGGCCTAACTAATTTCAGAAAAAGTGAAATGTAAGTTGAGAAACATTATTGCTAAAAATTCTGCCTATTTACAACTTCGTATTATAAATGATGTACTATTAGGTCACGACAAGACGTCTGAAATTGGTGTACTAAAAAGTAGTGACTTCGCGTTCTTCAAATCTGCTCCTATTACATCGTGTGATGTTAAACGTACATTTTCCCGATATAAAAACTGTTTGATTGACCATCGGAGGAGGTTCACTTTGGCAGTCGCTCAAAATGTACGTAACTCTTCACTGTACATATTCAAGGATGATGTGAGTATATTACATTAAATTTTAAGAGTTAATATATCTCACTACAAAATAATTGTGTATTTACATGTTTAGATATTTCATACTTCAATGATCATTCATTATATTTCTTGAATGCAGGTTACAAGTTTTATTGTAACCTCAGTATACTGCTCAGTGTTTACATCAGAGGCATACTCCGTCAGTCGCAAGTCCCCGTCTCATACAGTCTATACCTCGTGCGTAGTAAACGTTACGATTCTCGTGGCAATTCTACGAAGTCTAGTCATTAGCATGCTTCGAGACTTTGGACCCAATACAATAAGTTTACTGTGCATGTACTATAGGTTGTTGACACGCTGCAGGTAGTGAAAGGTAAAGATGTGTTGAGGTAATAACGTTGCTGTTTAGAGTAGAGTACGGTAGTATGGGGAAAAACACATATGTACATTCTGAAAGTAAATATACATCACACAATGACAGTGTCAAAAGAATGTGAAAAGCATTTATTCTCCTTTCTTTTATAAGCATTTGTGTTTAATTATAGACAGTGTTAACGGTGGAAATAAACATGTAGCAGTTTTAATTTCTTCATTTATCCTATTGGTCGTCTTTAGGAAGTCCAGTTACAGTACCGAATTGCAATGTACTACAAGATACATTTTCAGTGTCCCAAACGTAAATCTTTTCGGTTATCTGCCAAACACAGTTTTTATTGTGAAAAGCTGCCCTCTACAGGAGCAAAACGAAAAAACCTAACATCATTGCAGACTCTAAGAGACAGTCCTTTATTCTCGGGTGACTCTATGTCCACTAATTTGCTGTTTATATTACACAATGATCCATATCCGTTATTTTTACATAAAATTGATTTCCACTACTGTTTTACACGTTCAGTAACCGGTGTACTTGGTGTCCCATTAATTCTCTGTGTCATTTCCTCAACTAATTTGAGGGCTTCCGGCATCTTTTGCTCTGACTTTTCTAACCGTGTAATAGTTTCAGACACAGTTTGAAAATAGGTTTGTATGGAAACCAAATAATTATTCGTCAGAACCTTCAAATCCGGAGCGTTTTCCTTTTCGTATTTGTTGGCATTCATTCTACAGTATCCCCACCCACTGTACGCTTTACCACTATACTCAGTAGGCCGTTATGCGGATTTCCCTCTGAACTACTCTATCGGGTCCGAAGTCTCGAAGCCTGGTCATTAGTATAGATATTTAAAAACTTGTTACAAGTATAAATACTTTTCTGCGGCCTATCACGTATTGTGAAACGTTTAATTTGAATGGACATATTTAAAATTAGGCCTAATACTTTTTGCACCTTCGTATTTCTTTGTATAAAGTGAAAGTATAGGCAGGTGTTGGACTGCTTGGTGCATATTCACTATTTAATTTTTACAGTGTTTGAATATGGTTTTATTGCTACAGACCAGGTTTCAAATTGCGACAAGTGCAGGTGAAATTGTTATTAAAGGCACTGGTTATGTGAGGTACAGGGAGAAAAGAAGAATAAAGTTGAAGAAAATAAAAAAGTAAAGGATGAATGAATAAATGAATGAATGAAAACATAGAAGGAAAATAAGAAAGGAGGAATGGTAACTGTACAAGTGGTGTGTTGTTTTTTCAAACGAATTTTGTTTTTCTTTTATTATTTAAATGTAGCTCCCTTTGAAATGTATAGATTTATTCCTTTGTCGTCATATGCTTGTTTGTGTGAGGCGGAGTGGAAGGGAAGGAGTCAGCTCACGTTGTGGACTGCAGCCTTATTTCCCATATGTATGAAGTTGGCTGCAGGCTAGGATCTTGTCAATGACCTTTGCGGCATTAAAGAACAGGTCTTTCGTTCAGATCCAATTCAAGTAAAGTTATTTTTTATGAGTATTTATTATGTGCCTCATTTGTATCATATTTATCGAGGGAATGCTGTATCTATTACTTCGTGGAACCGGATTTTGAAAGTTGGTGCAAGGACATGTGGTCTACATCCATTATAATAGCAGGCAGGCATCCTGCACCAAACCCGTTTTATATCGAGATGGCGCAGTCATAGTCTTTTCCTTTTAAATTAATTCTACCCGTTGATTGATTTATTACCGTAGCCACAGTTGAGAACACTAAAAATAAGGAAAAGTAGCACTACTGACTATAAACAAGAACCTGAATGTCTGAAGAGTTGATTGTGAAGTCTTGTATGTGTTACCGTAGACGTAATTATCCATTACGCGTGTTCATATAAAAGGGGCTTAGCCTATATGTGACAGTTGAACCATTCGGCCTCCGGCGAGTCATATTTGCAACATTTACCGCTCTATACCATGATTCTGTTCATTATTTATCAATCCCATGTGTAGACAAAAAAAGAAGAAAAGAACGTCCACTGGGAAGAATTTCTTCCGACAATAGTCAGACGGTAGTACCTGTCGTTTGGCAGGTGGACGGCAGAAAAATTACGTCTCGTGTAAACGCATTTTTCTGATTTTATTGGTACGAACATCACAAACCTTCTGTTTATTAAAGTTTGGAAACAATTTTACATAGTGATGTGGCCTTTTTTCGTTTTTTTTTTATTTGTAATCCAAACTGAAGCTTCATTTCTAAAGCTAGCTGTATTGTGATAAAAGTAAGATGATTCTGAATATTCAGATTTGGAATGATTGCAAGGATATATCGTGAGCTTTTACATGTGTTCACCTTTAAGTTTGATTTCACATTTTTTCATATTTTCTCTGGAACTACAGTATTGAAGATAGTAGTAGTAGATGTAGCTGCTCGAGTAGTAGTAGATGTAGCTGCTCTAGTAGTAGTAGTAGTAGTAGTAGTAGTAGTAGTAGTAGATGATGTAGCTGCTCTAGTAGTAATAGCAGTAGTAGTAGTAGTAGTAGTAGTAGTAGTAGTAGTAGTAGTAGTAGTAGTAGTAGTAGTTATTGTTGTAGTAGTAGTAGTAGTAGTAGTTATTGTTGTAGTAGTAGTTATTGTTGTAGTAGTAGTTATTGTTATTGTAGTAGTAGTTATTGTTATTGTTGTAGTTCTAGTAGTTGTATTTGTTCTAGTAGTAATTTTGTAGTTCTAGTAGTATTAGCAGCAGTAGTTTTATTGTTGATCTAGTAGTAATGGTGGTAGTAGAAGTTGTTCTAGTAGCTGTAGTTCTAGTAGTAATTTTTGTTGTAGTAGTAATGGTAGTAGTAGTTGTTGTTCTAGCAGTTCTTGTAGTAGTAGTAGTAGTAGTAGTAGTAGTAGTAGTAGTAGTTCTAGTTCTATTTCCCGTAATTGTTTTAGTGATTGTTGTAGTTCTGGTAGTTGTTCTGGTAGTAGGAGTAGTAGTAGTAGTTGTAGTGTTCTAGTAGTAGTTGTAGTTGCTCCAGTAGTAATTGTTTTGGTAGTAGTAGTTGTTGCTGTAGTGATAGTTGTTCTAATATTAGTAGTAGTTGTTGTTCTAGTAGTAGTAGTAGTAATTGTTATTGTTATTGTTATTGTTCTAGTAGCAATAGTAGTAATGGTAGTTGTTGTTCTAGTAGCAGCAGCAGTAGTAGAAATTGTAGTAGTAGTATTAGTAGTAGTAATAGAAGTTGCTGTAGTATTAGTAGTTGTTATTCTAGTAGTATTACTATTAGTAGTATAGTGTAAATATAGCTGTAGGTAGGCCTATAGTAGTTGTTCTGGTAATTGTATTCTGCTTAACTACGTTTTCAATTGAAAAAAAATATTCATAATCAAAATTCAGTGTGGCGAAGAATGGCCGAAAATTTTGCCTGGAGCTCTCCACTGGGACAAGGTTCTTTTACGCTACGAACATCTACATGGGACCCAAAACGTTATATATCTTCCGGAGAAGACTATGCTAGCCAATGGCGATACGAGTTCGATCCCCGCCTGAATCAAGGCAGAATTTGTGGTCGACAAAGCGAGTGCTGACAGTTTTTTTTGTCGGGATTGTCCTCTTTCTCCTTATAATTATCACTATTCCATCAATCTTCACAATACCCCTTCGCCAGGCCACCAGAAGAAATAAGTGGCTACAACGATAAACAAGTTGTGCCAATTGTATTTAATGTAGATACTGTAGGACCTAATTAAAATTATCGGAAATATGGTCAGATTTCACTAGCGTTCGGACCGAGAACCATTCAGTGAATTGGAGAAAATTTATAGGCGCTGATTATAGAGCGGTCGTCTTTTTAACGCGGGTCACAGCCCCCTGAAATTTCGCGTTATAACCGGAGGGCTGCTTGGTTGGTTAAACCAGAACTTGTATTTCATATAAAAAAGAAATGGAAAAAGTGTCATCAATACTGCATATTATAGTTTATTTTTCAGCAGTTTTAAGTGTGTAATTGCATACATATTTTGGGATTATTTTAGTGCTCGAACTTGCGCAGTCTACTTATAAACATAATTATTATTATGCGAATCTGGTCACAAATGATTCATTTTACACCCATGTTAATGCAACTGCTGTTGTAGTTAATGATTGCGTGAAGTGTGTAATTAGAAATTATGTATAAACTTCTTACCAAAGTTTACTTTCACGGTCTGCATAATCTAGACTCTAGATGAAATGGAATTTTTACGACACCATCAGATCACTTTTTCTGTTCAATCGCATATACGAAAGTAAAAGGGTCGTTTGAAACGTCAATTCGTATGTCGGCGAAAGTCATACATATAAATGTGCAGTAGAATTTCACGAGGATATTTTTTTCCCCGCCTCCATGGTACCCGAAACTTCTCCAGAATTGGCGAAGTTCACACAGAATTGTTAGAGGTTTCATGGGAGATGTAAATCGGGCAGAACTGAGTTACATTCCTCCCGTCTTCAAAGCAAACATTGCAGTTTCTGTTTTCTGTTGGAATTTGTAAACATGCGGTTTTATGAATGAAACGCTACGTATGAGTATTATGTATTACTCAGACGATTTTCATGATCTTACATTTGCTTTTATTTTGCATATGTATGCAATAACCCTGTTTGATATTAATATCCAACTTCAGTAAGAGACCAATATAAATATCAGTAAAACCTACAATATCGTGATGTAGTCGTTAGTATATTTGTTTATGTCCGAAAGGCACACGGGTTCATCTCCGACAGATAGAGATAGGTTTTTAGGCGGAGAAATAGCAAAGGCTGGTTCACAATAAACCGGGAACGGAAACGACAAGAACGGAAATATTGTTAAAGTAAATGTATTTAAATGTGAGCATTCACAATTAACTTTAAAAAGGAATATTATGAAATAAATAAGTTATATTACCGGTTGTTCTGTATGGTTGTGAAACTTGGACTGTCACTTTGAGAGAGGAACGGAGGTTAAGGGTGTTTGAGAATAAGGTGCTTAGGAAAATATTTGGGGTTAAGGGGTTAGGTACAGCTTAAACGAGTAACATTTTGGAAATATTCAACATTTTTTTTTTTCCTCCATTACTCTATCTTGTACAGTAATGAAAATTAGTATGTGTAAAACACTGCCCTTCTGCTATATGATAAACATATTTTTATGATTAAAAAAAATTATATCTATTTTTCAAAATTCAAAGTTCACTGTGCAGTGATGAAGCGTTTCCCTCATAATTCAAAAAGTTTCCAACAGTCTGTGATGAAATTTTTTGTGTCTATTTATGCATGTCATATCTACAATATGATGCAAAATCACTTCTCTACTTTTGATAGATTGTCTGATAAAAAATAAATTAATTTTAAAAAATGGTGAAATATCTAATACAAAATAAAAAAAAAATATTGTTTATTAAGGAATGAGTTGAAAGAGCATGAACACATGAATTTCAGCAATAAAATAAAAGAGAGAGACCATGAAAAAGTTAACAAGTTTATGAGTTATGAGGGAAATGCTTCATCACTGCTCAGTGAACTTTGAATTTTGAAAAAAATATATATAATTTTTTTTAATCGTAAAAATATTTTTTTCATATAGGATAAGGATAGTGTTTTACACATACCAATTTCCATTATTGTACAAGATACAGTAATGGAGGAAAAAATGTTGAATATTCCCAAAAAATTTACTGCTGTAAGCTGTACCTAACCCCTTAAGAAGGATGAAGTTACAGGAGAACGGAGAAAGTTACACATCGCACAACTGCACGCATTGTATTCTTCATCTGACATAACTAGGAACATTAAATCCAGACGTCTGAGGTGGCAGGGCATGTCGTACATGAGCGAATCCAGAAATGCCTATAGAGTGTTAGTTCGGAGGCCGGAGGGACAAAGACCTTTGGAGAGGCCGAGACGTAGATGGGAGGATAATATTGAAATGTATTTGAGAGAGGTGCGATATGATTATAGAGACTGGATTAATCTTGCTCAGGATAGGGACCGATGACGGGCTTATGTGAGGGCTTAAAAGCCATAAGTAAATAAATAAGTATGTATTGTGGGTCCCTATCACCACGGCATGGCGCGTCCTCAGGTTGCGGATCGAGAAGACTGCTTCCAGATATGGAGGGCTAACAACCCATCACCGTAAAAAAAAAAAAACAGCTTGTTACGAAACCTTCAAATAAACCTCGGAATGGGACTGATTCTCTGGCACGACCACAGCAAAGGAATAAGGTTTTGAGATTTGGTACTTGGAATGTTACAAGTCTATATAGGACAGGAGGGGTAACATTAGTAGTCAAAAAACTAGCTATATATAGAATAGATTTTGTGGGAGTACAAGAGGCTAGGTTAGATGGGAACGGCATATCACAAATAAGAGATTACTTGTTGTATTATGGGGAAGGAAACCATAATCACCAATTAGGAACAGGATTCTTTATTCATAAAAGAATAAAATCAGCAGTAAAAAGGGTCGAATTTATCAGTGATAGGTTATCGTATTTAGTACTTAAGGGTAGATGGTACGATATCGTAGTTATAAATGCTCACGCCCCTACAGAAGAGAAAGACGACCATATAAAGGATAGTTTTTATGAGGAATTGGAGCAGACTTTTGATCAGTTACCTAGATATCACATGAAAATTTTATTGGGAGATTTCAATGCTAAAGTAGGACGGGAGGATATTTTTAACCCGACTAGGCCTATTGGAAAAGAGAGCCTACACGTAACTAGTAATGATAATGGAGTTAGGTTAGTCAACTTTGCCACATCAAAAAATTTAATTGTCAAAAGTACAACATTCCCCCATAAGTATAGGCCTATACATAAATAAGTATTATGAAATAAATATATTTTTGTGTGGAAACATACGTTAAATTCTGTGAGCCTCTGTAATTGTAATACACAAACCTAACAGGATCGCCCCGGGATCGAAAAAAGTTCTCATTTGATGATGTAGTGGACTGAGTTACGACCTGACCAATCCATGTGCTGACTTCTGTTCTCTATTTGAAGTAAGTAGTCGTAAGAGGAAGTTAAAAAAATCTTACAGAACGTGTTGAACCACCTTTTACGTTTACTCGCCGTACAATAACCACAGCGACTCTGTGTAAACAAGTGAGCATAAAACGAAGAAACGTGGGTTAAGCCGGTCTTTGAAATGTTTGCAAATAAGAACAAACAAAAAGGGCAGTCACTCTGGAGACGAGTGAAGGAACCATTGTTTGCACTGCGTGTGTATTCCAGTCATGTGGCAGAACGTTCCTTAAAATCTGTAGGAGTAGAGAGCTTTAAGTTTTCCGTGAGGTCCGCAAAACTCACCACAGCTCCTTAAATGGACTTGCAAGGACATTTTGAATGTCGGCACGATCCCGAGTTGAGATTGTGACACGTAGCGGGCACCGCCTCTGAGGACAGATAAGTCTGATCGGCCGGATTCCATCACGACGGACCATCGAGGATCGCTCCTCTCAGCTTGTTATTCCTCGAAGAAGACACATCAAGCACTTCTACTAACTTTCAAAGTGGGTTACTTCCCGAAAAATGCTGTCAGGGCTTTCCAAAATTAGAGACGAGTTACAAAAAAAGCATGTTCTGTTGTAAAAAGTTTCTGGCTGTTCCACCATGTCCTGGAACTTGACATAGGGTATCCGAAAGTCTACTTCTGAACACAATCACTAGGGCTAAGATTTTGATGCCCTATAAATGAGCTGTTCACACCAGAAGTGGTGTAATTCAAAATTGGATAATGAGGTTTAAAGTAAAAATTCTGTAAATGCAGCGAAAAGTAACAATTAATATGTCCTTCGTGCTATCCACTGACTACTAATAGTTTAAATAAATTGAATAATAATTGCTACTTTGCGCTGTATTTTACAGAATGTTTACTTTAACCCTCATTACCCATTTCTGACTTACACCACTTCTGCTCTGAACGGCTCAAATCATGAAAACAATGTCCTAAAATGCCCTAAAATTGATTTTACATAATTGTCTTAGTAGCAAAAGAGATTTTGTACTAAATATTTAGGCTAGTAGGCTAATTAAATTAAATTTTACATAATTTTTTCTAAGGAGTACACTTTAATTAATTATTTTACCTGATGCAATTTGCATGTATGATCGTTCACCTCTGCTTCAGCATGTGGACGTGAGGTTAGCAGTCGGCTGGCCGGTCTTGGCCCTTCATGGGCTGTAGCGCCATGGATTTACTTTACTTTTAGTTCCATGTATCTATCACAAGGCCACTCTTATCCGGAATTAGCAGGTATTGAGGAGTGTATATTGAAGGGGTGGTTGGACTGATCCATTACAATAAGGTGTACTACGTTAAAATGGCAATATTTGTGTAGAAAAATGATTAAAATATTAAACAAAATAATGGCTATTAATGGACAAAATATGTAAAGAAACTGTCAAGGGAAATAAACATTATTTTACATTAATAATGGGGATTTATGGCCAAAATTAAATGAAAATACCTAAAAAAAAATGACCGAATAAAACAAAAGATGCTCTCATGAATTGAAACAGGCAAAAAATGCAAAAAAAAAATGCCCTAACAAATATGTCTTAAAACACTCAGTTTATTACATCACATATAAATAGTAAAGCAGCTATGTTTCTGGCTTACTAGAAAAAATATGCAATTTCATCAAAATCTAGCCCTAATAATCACTTTGAAAGCGAAAATACATACACTATTGAAATTTAAGTTTATTTTTACGTTATCGTCTTTGGTTAGTATAAGCAGCATTTCTGACCTAAAGTCTACACCTGTGGAGTAACGGTTAGTGCGTCTGACCACGAAATCCGGTGATCCGGATTTGAATCCTGGTTATCTGGTCGAGGTTTTTTCCGGGGTTTTCCCTCAACTTAGTAAGAGCAAATGTTGGGTAACTATCGGTGTTGGACCCCGGAATCATTTCACTGGCATTATCACCTTCATTTCATTCAGATGCTAAATAACCTGAGATGTTGACACAGCGTCGTAAAATAACCAACTAATAATAATAATTGAGACAGGGAAATCATAAACTCCCTAATTCCAATAAACCAAATTTTACAGGGGAGAGAAAAAGCTTATCATCTGTGTTACTAACTTTAAATATTATACATTCACTTATTAATATTGTGCAAATTACATTCTTTATCAATTAAATACTCCAAAACCTAAATTTTTACATTATCTTACGCTATAATTTGAGATAAACACTGCTGGAGTTAGTGGTTTTCTGACTTCCACAGTGTATGAATTAAGAAAAGTGAATAAATATGAGCCATGTGAAGAAAAAAAGGTATGTATATCATAATTCCCTTATGAAACACTGGAATATACGAGAAAATGGAAGTTTATTATTAAGATTAACATCGCTACATTTTTTATTTCAAATATGTGAGCAGAAAATCACAAATTACCATAAAACACATCAAAATACAGATTCTGTTTTTTTTTCTCACTCTCATGTTCTTCCTATGTATCTAGATTTTAGATTATTAGATGTTCTTTTAGAATTAAACTTAGGCCTACTCATTCTTTACAACCAGAACCACTGCATATATCAAACTCTGGATCCTTCCTTGAAATCCTTGAACTGTCTGATCGTCGAATGAACTCATGACCTCATGAACACGCCAACTGCGTTTTACTTCCGAAAACTAGTACAAGTTCAACATAATTTGTCTCGATCAAATGCTAGTCTCAAGTGAGACACAAGCAAAAACACTACCATGAGTTTAGTATAAACAGCAAAGTTATATTCAGGTTATCGGTGCGTGAAAATGAAGCTTGCAGAAGCAAGACAGTCAAACTGCTAAAACAAAATTAATCGTAGGGCCTACCTACGTAGGAGCGTGAGAAATACATATCGTCTCCGTCATATCTTCCTTCTGGGCCTGAAATGTGGAACGGATTTGAACTGCACAATCCGACTGTCTTGTGGGTCCCGCCCCTTGAACGTCTTGACCTGGTTCTCACTGTCTCATCCTTTGGATCTAAACGCACCCTTTCACAAATAATTAATATAACTTAATAAAGCTATTTTAAATTATTGCTAAATCCTGGATTCTTTGATTCAAAACTTACCTGTTACTGTATTATTAATGTCTGTGTGCAGTCAGCAGTCCAACTGCTTGCAACCTCATTAAGTGACGCCAATTAAATTTTAATGTGCATGTCGTTAAAAGATATATCCCTTTGCCACCAAAATTTATTATGCTTTACTTTACCTGGATGCATTTAAGTCGTATTTTTAGAAATTGCACTTCTAGCTCTTTGCTTCTAACCTCCTCATTTATGAATCCTGACTTTATATGCAATTTTGAAACAGGGAACCATCTGAAACATCAGACGAAAACTCCATTCCTGGGTTTGTGGTCGGGTAATAACTGTTAAGGGTCCCGCGCCATGGCGTCGTGGTCTAAGGCATTCTGCCTAGGACTCGCGTTACGGAATGCGCGCTGGTTCGAATCCTCATGGGGGAAGAAATTTTCTCATGAAATTTCGGCCAGTGTATGGGACCGGTGCCCATCCAGCATCGTGATGCACTTGGGGAGCTACGATAGGTAGGGGGATCATTGTGCTAGCCACACGATACCTCCATTCTGGTTGGATGATCGCCCACCTCTGCTTCGGCATGTGGGCGTGAGGCCAGCAGCCGGCTGGTCGGTCTAGGCCCTTCACGGACTGTAGCGCCACGGATTATTATTATTATTAATAACTGTTAATGACAAGTGATCTTTAAAAATATAGATGCTACAACAACTGTAAAACCGTGATACTATTATTTCAGTAAGACTTTACTTTTGTCTAGCTAAAGCGCATCTGACTCTACAATAATAGAAGATTGTACTGGTTGGGTGTGATTTGAAGACCTGTGATAGGTTTGTCACTGGTTTCCACTGTGACTACTGACTACAGTTCCAAAATCACAGCTCTGAGAAATCACTTAATCATTCGTGAACATTTTTGGGCAAATATACGCGCCCACACATCGCTATAACAGCTCAAAGTGTGTTTTGTTTTCAGTAAACAAGTCGCACTCATCACTATTGTTGACGTAAGACGTGGCATATCAATTCAATTCGCAGAACATAAACATCTGTCGGATCGATATTTCTCGTAGTTTGTTTAGTGATAGGCCTAAGTACACCAAAATTAGATTGATGTCTTATTTCCTGCACTTCAGAGAGTCAATGCATGTTTGATAGTATGAAATCATACTTTATGTGAATCGAGAAGTGCCCCACGCATTCTCAAAGATTTCTTTTCAGACAGAACTTCTTTATTATGGCTGAAATTCCTGGCTGACCAACTAGATGTGTATGATAGGAATATAAGACAAATGCAGTCAGAAGAGCTTTCTTTGATTGAAGTTTCTGATTCGATTGAAAATTTTTGTAAAACTCTTATCAGCAGGAAGGCAAATAGATTTGTCGCCTCAAGTGTCAGGAACATTCTCCAAGAAGTAGAAGAAGAAGAACATTGAGTTCTAGACGACTTGGAAATCTACAGACAGGAAACGGAGCTCCACAATCGTCAAGAATCATTCCAACACAAAAATCACACTGTGACAAAATCGCTATTATCTATCACAGTGATTTTTCCTTAGCTGTCATAGTTCGGTGCTGTAACGGCAAATCGCTGTCACACCCCACCTCTAGAAGATTGCATCTTACTCTTTCACTCTCAGAAAAGTAGTGCACAATCTAAATCCACGTAAATGTATTATTACTTACTTTTGGCCTAATGTGTACAATGTGGTGTTTCGTGGATGAATACCTCTTTTTTTGTTACATTCCTCGAGTTAAGGTCACAATTTAACCGTTTTAGTGTCTACTATAAATACGTTTGGATATTTGTAAATAATTTCTCACCCTGTCAGCCAAGTAATCCAGTGTGTTTAGAAAAGGTCGCAGAGAATGTTGATAGTTTGTCTATGTATGAAAATAGTAAGTGAAGGATTATGAAGATCCATGTCGTTACGTAAGTTCCAGTAACCTTCAATGAAAAACACTATTCAGATTTTAAGCAATGTTTATGCCTTGCATTTCATTGTTTGTATATTTAACTTTCCATTTTCTATATGCACTTGTAGACGGCTTCTCAAGAGGAATTTAGACCTGGGAATTCTAAGATTCTCTTGTTAAATTTACACGTCTTCCCTACTGATTTAAACGTGGTTTCCTCATCTATACTAGTGCTATTTGCTGCTTGTTGTTGTCTAAGCTATTGTGCATGTTTCGTGTACTGTATTCCCCTTTCTCTTTCTTGCAGGTAAGTCGTGATTGACAGTCTGGGCTGGGAAATGAGTTCCTGAACTGAGTGCGGGGGCGTAACCAGAAGTGGCAATGGCTTCAAGGTAGGACAGACCAAGAAGAAGCGCCAGTTGTGTGTGTGTGTGTGTGTGTCATTCCCGTGAAATGCCAACCTCACGACGGGCTATGATGCAACTTGCTATCAAGAATGCCTTCTCTAACTTTGCGTGCTTTCATTTTTGTTTTCCTTTTTCCTTTTTGCGCCAGCGTCACGTTTTTGGCACACGGTTCGATGCGTCACGTTGCAAGGAATTCGAATTGTTTTCAACGTCTTGAATAGTTACCAACTCTTCTTCTTTTTCTCGCGTTCTTTTTTTTAACCTGCCACAACGTACAGTATGTTTAGCATAAGGATTTCTTCTCAGTATTTATGAGATATGAATTATAACTGCTGGCCGCTTGTAGAGATAATAAACAGAACGTGGTCTGGCTTATGTAGAGTCATTACGAGTTAACCTTGTTTCCTGAGTACTCCTTATTTAACAGCTCTGTATTCACAGCTTGTGCAATGGGGTGGTATTGGCGAAAGAATAATTATTGAAGGCCACGTTATCGCGTAATATCAGGATTTTATTTAGCGACGCTTTTAACTGTGGAGGCTATTCAGTATTAGATTTGCGACGTTTTCAGAATGTAAATAAACAATTTCAACATTTAACTCGCGATTATATGAGGAACTTGTAACATAGAGAAATCTTTGAGCACCATTTTAGAGCATATACTAGACAGGCCTGCAGAACTCGCAAGTAGGGGAACTATGACGTCAGCCTCACTCCACTTCTATTGGGGATGATCGACTTCCGCCCCGAGAATGAATGTTGATGCAGCCGAGCGTAACTAGAACGCCGTGACCGCACAGGTAGAAAAGGTGGGTGGGGTAAGAAAGGGGAGGAAAGCAGTCGCTCTCAAGAGCTACAGTTCTGCAGGCCTGTACTAGAATGTCAACAGAAAGTACTTTGGAGTATAAATCTATTCAACTTGTTGGATATTAAAATTTGATGGTAAGGTCGTTGACATCGGTGAAGGAAGCTGTGTAAAACTGAAGGCTGCTGTGAAGGAAGTTGGACTTTACATAAATGAAAGCAAAACCAAAGCTTTGATTCATTCCAGGAAAAGGACCAACTCACAAGCAAACATTCTGGTGGGGGCAGATAAAAAAGTTCAATTTCTTTTTTTCACCATGTTAATAATGTCAAAAGAAGTGCTTATACAAATTTTGGTCACTCGACCGCAATTACGAGGCCGTCCAGAAAGTTATTTTCCCTGGGACCGTTTACAGAAGAAAAGCACAGTTACATGGAAAGATTTATTGAAAGAGATACAGCAATTGTTGCGCTATTTGTCAACATATACCCCCACTGGAAGTGAGACATTGTCATACCATGGGATCAATTTTTGTATCCCTGTGTCTAGAAGTCAGCCGCCTGGGATCGGAACCAACATTTGGCAGCCTTCTCCATCTCTCTGTCGATTCTATGATATGACGCATGTCTCAATTCCGGTGGCGAATATGTTGAAAAATAACTCAACAATTGCTGTGCCTGTTCTAATAATTTTTTCGAATGAAATTGTGTTTTCTTTCTGTTAACTGCCCCTGGCGAACTTATTTTTTATGGTATCATAATTGCGGTCGAGTGGCCAAAATTTGTATCAGCACTTCTTTTGACATTATTAACATTATTATCATCGTATTATTAACATGGCGAAAGAAAAAAAATTAACTTTTTTATCTGCCCCCATCAGAATGTTTGCTTATCAGTAGAAGCGATTCAGGCTGGAAATTGTACTGTAAAAATTGTTCACAGTTTCAAATACTTAGAGGTCACAATTACAGAGAGAAATGAAGAAATAAAGAAAATCCAGAATCTACTACAATCACCTAACAGAGCATATTATGCCATATTCCCACTGATCAAATACCGTGGAATCAATTGGAGAACACGTATTACATTATATAAAATACGTCTTATTCAGAGTATTGTTATATAAGGAAGTGAAAATCGAATTATCTTACAGAGAACAGCTGCTACGATTGATAGCTTCGAAAGAAAAATCCTCAGGAAGATATTTGGACCTAAACTAGACAGTGGAACATGGCGAATTGGGTACAGTCATTAAGTATATGCCTCAAATAATATAGCATTATTCACACTTAACACGTATTAAGAGACTCCAGTGGGCTGGTCGCATTATAAGAATGGAAAATCAACGAATCCCTCAAAAAGTACTTGATGGACACATTGATGGAAAAAGGCCAGTTAGAAGACCACGTAACCGATGGGAAGAAATGATACAGAAAGATGCAGCCGACCTGATCCGTAAAAGAAACTGGAAGGCAATCGCAAGAAGCAGGGAGAAATGGAAGAGAATAAAAGGGGAGGCCATGGTCTGAAAACGGGCGAAGTACTGTAGGATGATGATGGCTAGAATGTCAAAACAATATAAGCAAAAATTACCTTAGTCTTACACCATTAAAACTATTATATTAATTACTGACCATTCATTTTTATTATGAACATTTAAAAGGAACATTAATGTTGTCTGAGATTGATATTGGGAATATGTAATTGTAAAGCTTGTGTTCATACAATTCATTAAACACGTGCTCTGTCTGTGTTTTAAATACAAACACGTCATTTCTTTTTTCTTTCACTCATTTTATTTTGAAACACTTTCGGCGTCTTTACGTATGCTATACAAAATCTAGCAACAATTTGCTACTCTACACTGGATTCCATTAATACCGTACGTTCTTTAGTCATACTCAGAGCGAAACTAGGATACGTCTTCTGTTCCCTCTCCTACCGTGCACGCGCGGCTTGACCTGCCTATATTCTGTATTCCGGTTTTCAGTGGTGTTCATGCTAGAGTAGCAGCTGCGCCATCATCGTCACAAATTAGAACTCGTTCTCGATGTATGCCAACATTTCGGAAGTGCAGCGGCAAGCCACTGCTCATAGGAATATCTGCCTGTATGTTTTCCTTACATAAATTACTGGCATACCTGTGGGGAGGGATGAAGCACTGAATGTAAACACTACTTCAAAACGTGACGCCATTAATGGAATAGAATAACCTTGCATAGCTATTGCTGGAATTATACTTTTGACTGAAATAGGGGCAGCTACAAGTTTAAATTTATTTGCTTTGTTGTAACGTTTCTAAATACATTTATTTTAATAAAAAAAGGACTTTCTTGTCATAATTCTACAACACGATATCCGTTCAAACAGTAAGGGAAAGGAATAAAGTAATAATAAAAAAGAAGCCTTTTGCCATCTATGACATAATATCTGTAAATGTTGGATTTTTGGGGTTCCGTATGAATTTCATACGAGACGAGTTTTTCAGGCCTCAAATACGGGACAGCCCGTAGCCCGTACAATACGAGTCATATTCAGCATCAAAGTTCGCCATGGTAGAGAAATGGTTATGTGAACAGTCTTTTTTTTTTTTCTTATATGGGTACTCATTTTTACCCATTTTGCATAATAATTGTTCTTGCATTCATTTACTTGTCTATTTTGTGCAAACATAATTAAATATTTTTTTCTTTGATCAGATTTCTTTATTTTAGAGAATCTTTACTTTGTCACTGACTGTTTCATGATTAAAATTGTAGTCAGTTTATATTGTTGTTTAGTCAACTGTCCGAAAAGATGTCTGAACCTTATAAATGATACCAAGAAGGCACCACTTATGAAGGTAATTAGGCCCAGGAGATAATGCGATAGGATGGCCAGTTCCGTTTCCCCTTCAGTTTATGTATACAATTTTACTATTATTATTATTATTATTATTATTATTATTATTATTAATGAAAGGAAGTTTTATTAGAATTTAACATGTGCTTTGTATTCCGTCTGTTAAATGTTGCAACTATCAGAAATTCAGACAGATAATAATTGTCTGGAATAATTCCAGTGCAAGAAGAAACAAACGCTACATTTGAAATGTTTTGCACCATCTGTACTTAAAATTAATTTATGGTGGCTAGGTAGAGAATGAACTTCAAACAAAATTCTCTCTGTACTGAAACGGAACTCAAGAGTTCATTATCCCAAAAACAAAGGCAACATAAGCCGAATGTAATTCAACTTTTTTTATACTGCGTAATTGGTCCCTAGCATTCTCTTTTGAGGCTTCACCTCGGCAACCAACTTGGAAAACAAAACACTGCGAAATCCAACCTGTTCTAGCGGATGTGAGAACCCAGAGGCAAAACCAGAACCGCAAAGTCCGTCATAGTCTATTTTTGTTGCACGAAATTTCCCATATATCGTAATTTATTAAAAACAACTTCTGACATTTTTGACCCACGCCTTGCCTCCTCCTCCAAATACAATGGAATAAGCATAACACGTGATCAGGCATAGAGAGTAATTTGGCTGTGAAATGCATATCTGACACCTGTCATGCAAACTGTCGTCTCTAAGAGTGTTTTTTAGGCTTTATGGTTTGTTTCTCAATGAGTACACTGTATTAATTTCATCTTTTCATATCATGTGTGCATTTTACGTTGTATTCTTGGATGGTGTAATGGCTATCATTCTTGTCATATAAGTAAATGTTCGTGTATATTTTTTTATATATTTTGATGTACCGAAGTACATATGATATTTCCATGCAGATATTCTGCGTCATCATATGATGAAAGAGTGATGGAACGGAGAAAAATTCTCTCCGGCGCCGGGATTTGAACCCGGGTTTTCAGCTCTACGTGCTGATGCTTTATCCACTAAGCCACGCCGGATACAACCCCGACGCCGGTTAGAATCGTCTCAGATTAAGCTCCATCTCTTGGGTTCCCTCTAGTGGCCGCCCTCTCCACTACGTCATAGATGTCTATGTAAATGTTCGTGTGTTCAAATCCGATCGAACGCAATGTACTCGTATGCAGTTGACGGTAATAGTGCTAACCATAGCTTTCTAGGAATTTCGTACATATTAAGAACTGATTGTTTTGACTTGTCGATATAATATGAAGCGTAAAGAGAAAATATTTTAGCAATAAAATATTTGTTTATTATTTACTTATTTATTTATTTATTTATTTATTTATTTATTTATTTATTTATTTATTTATTTATTTATTTATTTATTTATTTATTTATTTATTTATTTATTTATTTTGCTAATAATTGTAACATAATAGTACATTATGCAACGAACCTATAATGATAGTAATTAAGAAGCGAGTATGGATGTTTATGAAACTCGCTTGCGCTCGTTTCATAAACTTCCATACTCGCTTCTTAATTAACATTATAGGCGAGTTTCATACGACTTTTTACGTTCGACCATATTTCTAACTTGAAATTATTCATTTTATTTGTATCTAACTGACCTTGAGCAATACCTCGTAAATTGTGAGATGTGCACAGACGCGAAAGTATTGATTTTTTCCGAGGAACAGATGTCCACATTGACCTTGATAGCCTATAAGAACCTACAGAGTAAACTAAATATTAACTTTGATATAACATTGAAATTAAATTCGACATTGAAAAACGAGATGACAAATTGAATTTATTTGAATATTATTTACAATTAACGCTAATTATTATAGTAACAGAACATAACCTTCTGCGACAGTATTGGATTTCCAGCCTTCGTGACTTTTCGCTAATTCTTTTTCGATTGCATATCCGAGAATAATCGATACTTGCAGTTTTATAACGGTACAAAGCTGACTTGTCATTGGCTGAGGTTTTATAACGGTACAAAGCTGACTTGTCATTGGCTGAACACCTGTACTTTAATGTCATGCATTAAAGGACTGCTACCAGGTGTCGAGCATAAAATATAATAATATACAGAAAAACATTAGCTCGCCTCTGAAAGAGTAGAACTCGTGCTCAGGGGCGGATTCCTGAATTGAAATTAATAAGTATACAATACAATTTGTCTTATGTCTACTATGCAATTAGAATCTTTAAATTTAAATTTACAATTTTTCAATTTTTATAAAATCCATACATAACTTTTTAAATTTAATACTAGAACTATTAGAATTGACAAGATTAGGACATTTAAATATAAATTTGTTATATATTCTTGGGCCTAAATTACTACTATGATTAAATACTTTAACAGTGTTGCATTTTGGTTCAAACAGTCTTAAAGAATTCATACCTTATGTTTCATAACTATGAGAATACAATTCAAAATTATTTCGATTTTTATGTATGAATTTGATTAATGCAATATAATAAATTTGTCTTATGTTAAGTACATTAAAGTCGAAAAACAATTTTTGAGATGGAAAATCAATAGGTTTATGAAGACATATTTTAATTATTTTCTTCTGTAATAAATAATGTGCATTAAAATTAGATTAAATGAGCTACCCCATCCTATAATTTCATACATAATTACCGATTGAAATAAAGTTAAATATATTGTACGTAATAAACTTATTGACAAGTAATTCCTCAATATATCAGTATCCATCTACATAGACCGTAAGATTTGACTGAAATTTCACTTTTTTCAGTATACAGAAGGGAGTACTTTTCGTATACAATGCTTAATTGATTTTATTTTGTTGCTAGAGTACACAGTTAAATGATAATTAAAAAAAATCAAAGCTACAAAAATAAACATCATTGGCAACATGATAAACAACTGAATTATTGGGAAACACGAGAAAATTAAAATGAGAAAGTATGTGATTCATATGACGCCAATTTTTTCAGTTGGGAAACGTTCGAGCACATCGGCTTTAAATTTCATCTTTATTTAACCGTTCCTTTATAATAACAATATCTCCTGTCAGAATACGAGTAGAATTTTTTAGTTTGGAAACTGTCAATAAAACGAACGAAACAACATGAATGGTGTGGAAGATTCAATAAGTAATTACAAGGAAGAAGCAGTTTTATGTAACTTTACGACTTTGTAACAAAAGCGGCTGTCTCTGACACGACCTCTATCTCCCTCATAAATATTTAAGATCTTTATTTCCTTTCTCGTCAAGGACGCGTCGTAATCAGCTTGTAGTTGCATGTTACGTAGTTCATTGTGACTATTACAGTTGAATTCCATAAAGACTTCTTCTCCATAATTAATTCATGACTCACCCCTTTATGCCTCGTTTCACTTCATGACTTTTGTATTCCATACAATTACATTCCTTCGTTTATCAATAATCGTTTGTCAATAGTTAGGGAGCCTCTTTGACGGTACTTCGTGACCACGTTCCTTGGCTCAGACCTCGCTTATGGCAGTTTTGTACTTTCTAGATGTGGGGTGTGACAGCGTTTTGTTGTCACAGGTCCGAACTGTGACAGCTCCGAAAAAAATCGCTGTGATAATAGCGATTTTGTCAGTGTGAGTTTTGTGTTTGGACAATTGAAGGATTCAGAGCCATAGTGGGCCAAGCGCCATTTATTAAAATCGTAGAAAACATGGGTTAAAATGGAAACATATAGCAAGTAATGTAAAGTATATACACATTAAAACTAAATGATATCTCCATCTTCATTAAAGTATGGTATTCACTTAACTTTAACCCTTGCTTTCTCCGTTTTTAATAAATGGCGCTTGGCCCACTATGGCTCTGAACCCTTCAATTCTTAGCGAGCGTTGGGCTCCGTTTCCTGTCTGTAGATGTCTAACTAGTCTAGAAATCAATATCGCTGCATCTACTTATCTCTGAACAAACCACTAGGAATAAATCTATGTTTCTCATGACTGTAGAGGGCCGATTTTGGCATATTTGCTTGTTTTATTCCTTGAAGGTTAAAGATGTGCATGTATGAGAGGAATGTGTTTCATACTATGGGGAATCAACGGGAGAAGTTTTATACTGCATATAAATGCATATTCAGGGGGTTAGTGTATATTTCTCAAATATTTGCATGTGGATGCATATATTTTGTACGAAATGGAAATACTGTAAGACTGGAGAGTTATCCTTCGAAGAGGTGGAAAAATTCAAATATCTAGGAGTAACAGTAACAAATATAAATGACACTCGGGAGAAAACTAAACGCAGACTAAATATGGGAAATGCCTGTTATTATTCGGTTGAGAAGCTTTTGTCATCTAGTCTGCTGTCAAAAAATCAGAAAGTTATAATTTATAAAACAGTTATATTATCGTTTGTTCTGTACGGTTGTGAAACTTGAACTCTCATTTTGACAGAGGAACAGAGATTAAGGGTGTTTGAGAATAAAGTTCTTAGGAAAATATTTGGAGCTAAAAGGGATGAAGTTACAGGAGAATGGAGAAAGTTACACAACGTAGAACTGCATGCATTGTATTCTTTACCTGACATAATTAGGAACATTAAATCAAGACGTTTGAGATGGACAGGGCATGTAGCACGTATGGGCGAATCCAGAAATGCATATAGAGTGTTAGTTGGGAGGCCGGAGGGAATAAGACCTTTGGGAGGATAATATTAAAATGGATTTCAGGGAGGTGGGATGTGATGGTAGAGACTGGATTAATCTTGCTCAGGATAGGGACTGATGGCGGGCTTATGTGAGGGCGGCAATGAACCATAAGTAAGCCATAAGTAAATACGTTCCATTTATTTATAATGCATAATACAATACTAACTGTTGAATAGTAGCGAAATAAATTGATTGTGCAACCTTGCTGTCAGTATTCTTAGATATCAGAGAATTGAAGGAAGTAAAGAGATAGGGTTTGGAAGTAAATCCCGAAAAAAAAACTAAGTATATGATTATATCTCGTGACCTGAACATAGTACAAAATGGAAATATAAAAATTGGAAATTTATCCTTTGAAAAGGTGGAAAAATTCAAATATCTCGGAGCAACAATAACAAAATATAATTTTATAAATGACTGCAGTTCTTGGCATGGAAACAAGTTAGAATGAATTAATGACATTTGCCTACCAAAACAACTTGTAACTCCTTTAGGAAAAGTAAGAGACTCGGAGAGGATTCCAAAATTATTTGCTACCCCATAAGTCAGAATAAACGCAACAACGCCGAAGTCATGTGAAGAATGATGAAAGACGTGTGGAAAATTGCATGTTGTACTCGTATTTCGATTTCGCTTATCATAATCGTTCTTTTAGTCTCAGCTTCACATCTCTCTAACTCTCACTGGCCTGTTGAAAGGGCCGTTAAACAAAGAACTGCCATTAGAGATCACCTTGACCTATCGCATGGGTTACACCCACTTGCAGGAGGATGATCGCGGTGTAATGGATGCATCCGCAACGTTATGACCTCCTGAGGCTTCGTTACAAAGCGCAACACGTGTGCCGCGTGGGTGGACGTCTGGGTGTGTCTGGTAGATCTCCACGCTACATGCCAGCTCATCTACACCGACGGCATACGTGAGCTTGAGAGGAGAGGAGAGTTGGCTTGCAGAAATAACTGATGTAATGTAAATGACACTATTATATAGTGGGGGTCACATAAGAACAGTTCCTAAACAGCAAATATTGCCGTCTTGTCAGTGTTGCAACTGTTACCAGATATCACACGATCCTTCGTACTAAATGACTTATTTACTTACCGTTGGAAGATTATTCTAAATAATTCAATAATTTGTAACATATTTTCGTAGGCAAGCTATACGAGAAAGGGATCAACATGTCAAGTATTTTGTCTGGCAATACGTAATTCATTGGTTTGACTAAACAATTGACTCACGAGACCTAACCTAAGAATGTACTTTGTTTGACCATATGGAATTATTAGTACTAACTTCGAAAACTTACCTGACTATAGTCTTGAATTATAACCACGACAGTCGACCTGGTTGGCGAGTTGGTATACCGCTGGCCGTCTATGCCCAAGTTTGCGGGTTCGATCCCGGGCCAGGTCGATGGCATTTAAGTGTGCTTAAATGCGACAGGCTCATGTCAGTAGATTTACTGGCATGTAAAAGAACTCCTGCGGGACAAAATTCCGGCACATCCGCGACGCTGATACAACCTCTGCAGTTGCGAGCGTCGTTAAATAAAACATAACATTTTTTTTTAACCACAACGCAACACATAAAATAACTATTATGTTTTAATATAAATACTGATATTAATTAATTATTAGTATGTTCAAATTATACTAATTTCCAGTAACAGGCTCAGAGATCTAGTACAATTTCAATTTCATTGAACTCCAGTACCGACAAATATTGTCGATATTTCTCTCAGCTACTAACATACTACTGGGTGTTCATTTCAAAGTGTGTCATAACGTCACTGTTGATGAGTCAGCGATTTGAAGCGAGTTTCAGCTTTTGTGTCAGACAAGTTGCCTATTAATCAAGGCGTTCAATCTGAACTTGAGAACGTGTACGGTATAACTTGAACGTCGTAGCAACAGATGGCGGTCTGTACTGTCTGTGTGCTACCATAACCTCTTTCGAACTATGTTTTGCGCGGCCAAGTCGTACGCAGAGTATTTGTTATCATCGGTTGCGTACGGCAACATTCCACAACACAAATCAAATGCTCCGTGTCCATGTTGACCGTCGAAGTTAATGTCAACAAATACGTAACTAATCGTCTTAACCCTCTCCCCATATCCCGACAGTAAGAAAAAACTCACCTCAGTACATGTTTCGAAACAGTTCACATTCCTGCCACTACCGGCGTTACCGTACGTATCGGTAAGTACTCTTGTGAATGAACGCCGTACTTGCTAGGCTACTTTTCTGGCAGATAAGTAATACACCTCTGCGGAAGTGTAGGAAGATTGAATTCTCTAGGCTCATTGACTAGCCACGTGACGGCATACAGCGAACCATGACACACTTTGAACTGAACACCCAGTAGTTACAAAATCACTACCATTGTCAGTTTCGAAATTCTAAACGAAGTTGGCAAAAGAGAATTCAACCTGCAAACTAGAAAATTACCACAATCCGCTAGAACATGCAGTAATGGGGGAAAATGGTTAGGTTTCACCCTTAGGGTATGAAGTAAGCTGACCCGGACTATAATATCGGTTGACAAAATGAGCGCCGCGAGTTCAAGCCGTAACCATGGAAAAGGCTGGCGTAACTATTTAGAAATACTGCACTCTGAGTTAAAATATTGGTTTTCTCTAGATAGTGTAATGTAGCATTGTTCTGATCCTGCTACATAGTTTTTTTTTTTAAAGTATTCATAAAGTGTTTAATGGTCTATCTTTCTGTAACCCCTCGCATCACTGTTATCAGTAGAGCCAGGAAGTTCATGCCCTATAAACCTAATGAATATGCATGCAAGTATGCCTGTAAAAACCTTAAAATATGCCAATAAATATGCACTAATAAAATTCTATATTTCTTGTTATCACTAATAAATAATAATAATAATAATAATAATAATAATAATAATAATAGTAAGAATCAATAAATGTAATAACATTATAGGTCAAACTATATGAGATTATACTTACATTTATTGTTCAGAGCGGCACTATACTCTACTGTGCGGTGAGATTTGGTAGGTGTGCAGCGAAACTTTCAAATCTTTTCTGGTAGAAATAATTATACTCATTTCACTCAATACCGGTTTTCAGAAATAGAATATGATATTTTTATTTAAAAAATCCAAACTATGCATTTTTATGCGACATAAAATCAACTTTAATGAACTTAAACTCGAAAATTTGCCACAATAATATAAATATCATGAAATATTATGCATTTACAAAAAAAAAAAAAAAAGCCAAAATATGCAAATATATGCAACATAAAATTTGGCTGGGTAAGTTTAAATGTTGACGATTCGTGAAGATAATTAATCAGCAATTGTTACGTTGGTGCATAATTCCGTAGCGATTTTTCATAAGTTTATTAAACACATCAGATACACATAAGAAAAAAGTTAATCATCAACAATGTATTCTCCTTCACTATTTACAACAGTCTGCCAATGCTGGAGTAGTTTCACGATTCCACGCCTGTAGAAATCGCGTGGTTTTGAGTTAAAGAAGTCGTCAAGCCATGTTCGGAGTGCATTTTCATCCGGAAAGGAAGTTCCTTTAAGGTTGTTCGATAGAGAGCGGAAAAGGTGAAAATCTGAGGGCGCAAGATCAGGTGAATAAGGTTGGTACGGAATGACTTTCCAACCCAACTCCTGGATAGTGTTTTGTGTCAGGTTAGCAGATGCAGACGGGCGTTATGGTGGAGTATCATCACTTCACGCAGTCTTATTGGTCGTTTTTCTTGGATTACGGGTGCATGAGGTCTCAGTTGATGGCAATAAATGTTGGCAGTGATGGTTACACGTCGAGGAAGCAATTCGTAATACAGCACACCTCGCAGTTCCACCAGATGCATAACATTATCTATTGTGGATGCACGCTGGCCTTTGTACGGGGAGTTGCTTTTTTGTTTGGGCTCAACCATTCCTTTCTTTTATTTATGTTAGCATAAAGACACCATTTCTTGTCACCAGTAACGATATTGGATAGTAATTTTCGATGTTGTTCACGAGCCAATGGATGACGACCAAGCAAAGATGCACATATGGGCATATGAAGCGTTAAAAATAAGATATAACCATGTGATGTTCTAGGCTTAAATTATCGGTAACTGCCTAGCAATTATAGCTTGCACTATTACTATACATATGTCGCAGGACGTTAATAACACGCAATTTAACAGCACAGCACAGACACTGTATTGTAATACAACACAAGGAGCAAAGAGTAATAGGAACTGATTGACAGATCACTGTTCCCATCTCTTTGTTTGGGTTATCGTTTTGAGTTGTAACGCACTATTACACAACCTCCTTGTTATGTTATCACGCCTCATAGGAACGGTCCGCAATCCCCCAACAAATCGTATTCTTTCGTCACAGCCTATTAGTTTTTCAACTGCTTCAATATCGTATTTCCTTCTAGTGTTTCGAAAAAACATCAAGTTTGTCATTAATACTTCGAAAATACATAATACTTGTGCTTCCAGACAGGGAACTAATTCATGTCACGCGTTAAGGAACTTCTATGTCCTGCAGCCAATAGGAAGGGCTTCAGACACGTTCATTTGTTTACATGCGGAATCTTCTTGTATGGAATGAAGATTATGTAATACGACGTCCCCACATTTGAATGACTGTCACGTCACTCTTGAATGCTCTTTGCATAGTATAAGATTAGATAAAAAGAAGTGGCAATTCCGTGAAAAGATTACTGCATAATACCCTACTCCCTGTGTCAAACAAACACTCATGATGCTATAATAAGGGTTTTTAAAACATTGCACATACTATAGCGACAGCAACTGAATCAGGGATTGCAGAAACAGCACATGTCACTATTCGTGGCGAAATGAGTTTATTCGAGTATCACGGACTGTTGATGCAGGGCTATCATTCCATGCAGAAACCACATATGTCAGTATAGCCGTCTCACATTTGGAGACCTGTGAAATCCTGGAAACGCGGAGAAACAACTCATGTCAAAGACATGTGTCGACACATTGGTTCCGATTCCAGACGGCAGACATCTACGACACAAGGATAGAAAAATTGATCCCACTGAATGACAAATGTCTCAATTCTGGTGGTGAATACGTTGAAAAATAGCTCAACAATTGTTATATCTGTTCGAATAAAACTTTTCATGAAATTTTGTTCTCTTTCTGTAAACGGCCCCAGGGAAACTTATTTTTTTTACGGCCTTCGTAATTGCGCTCGAGTGACCAAAATTTATGTAAGCACTTCTTTTGACATTATTAAAAGGATGGGAAAAAAAGATTAATTTTTTTATCTGCCCCCATGAGAATGTTTGCTTGTAAGTACAAAGGAGAATACCATATTTACCTTCTTCATTGACATATCCAGATAAAATCATGCCAATTCAAAGAGGGAAGTTTTGACGATATACGCAAACTAATGCGTTACATACCACATGAATATCACGAATTTTACAATAATATTCTTCAGTGGCCTGTTGAGGAAAAATAAGTTCATTTATATGCTGAACATATGTAATTAAGCACACTTTAGGCCTATGCATATATTATACCCGTAATTTGATAATAGTACATTATGCAGCGAGCCTATAATGGTAGTATTTAAGACGCGAGTATGTTTGTTTATGAAACGAGCGCAAGCGAGTTTCATAATTTTCATACGAGCGTCTTAATTACCATTATAGGCAAGTTTCATACGACTTTTTATGCTCGACCATATTTCTAACTTGAAATTATTCATAAGTATTCATGTTATGGTTATCGAAGTGAGGAGCGGAACTGACCTTCTAAATTGTGAAATGTGCTCAGACGCGAAAATATTGATTTTTTTTTCCGAGAAACGAATGTCATTTACCTTGATATAAACTAGAGAATAACATGAATATTAATCTTGATATAACCTGGAAATTGATTTAGAATTGAAAAACGAGATGACAAATTGAATTTATTTGAATATTATTTACAATTAACGCTAATTATTATAGTAACAGAACATAACCTTCTGCGACAGTATTGGATTTCCAGCCTCCGTGACGTTTCGCTAGTTGTCTTTCGATTGCATATCCGAGAATAATCGATACTTGCGGTTTTATAATGCTACAATGGTGATTTCTCATTGGCTGAACAACTGAACTATAATGAATAGGTGTACTTAATGAGGTGCATTAAAGGGCTACTACCAGGTGTATAATTATTACATTTCGGCATGGTCGAGCATAAATAAATTTTAGTTGAACTGAAATAATTATTATACTACAATTTTGATTACCGTACTTGCAGAAACAGCACATGTCAAGCTAATATATATTGATTTATTTCATTAACAATTCATTAGATTGCAATAAATTTGGTATAAAACGACACATCTATTATGCCAGTACTATAACCAAGATGTGGTCTACCACCAGTAATACCGTTTTTTGTGTCTACTGAAAAATTTAGTTTTCATGACATGTGCTGTTTCTGCAATTCAACTGTAGTCGGCAATCACAAGTTGGTTGCCTTATAACAATTTAAAATCTATCACTGTCGGCAGGGTTTGAACTCGTGAACTTCGGCTCTCACGTGAAATGTAGCAAGTTCTGTACGGCCGGCCGCACGAGGGAGGTCTGGCACAGCGTGGCACGCATATGAAGCAGATCGTGATTTCTGATATACCGTGGGCGGTCCACTGGAGGAAGTACGGGTGAACCCTATTGTGTCGACTTCCCTCCTTCGCTAATCCACGCGACACGAATTGCTGCCGGCCCCATGACTCACTGCATGAAGACGTCTCGGTGTAACACGCAAACAGTTGCAGGCGTGTGTTTACATAACTGCTTCGACCACATTAAAATGTTAACACTGCCGTCTTGTCGCAGCATTCCGAGTTCTTCAAACACAAAGACGATCACGCCATGTATTTTGCGAACAAAATATGATAATGGGTTCTAGATAGACTGCACAAGAAATGTCTTCCTTTACTTTACTGCTATTCAGCGATTACCATAGCGTTACGCCAGTCTTTCTCCAAGGTTAAGTTACAAGTTGACGCTTGCTTGACTTGCTTATCTACTAGAAAGTGATTTGTAGTACCGGGTGTGCGAAAGAATTGCTAACAATAAAATTCACCTCTAATCCCCATTTCAGTTTTCACTCTTTACCATCCGTGAAGGGGAAGATGCTACTGTCCATCTTAATAACGTTCGACTAATTGACTTTGAACATAGTGAAAATTGCTATTATTGAAAATATTTACCGGTAATCGATATTTTGAAAATCTATAGTAAGCGTTTATATTTCATTTTATTGTTGTTTATATCAACTGGCACGTTAAAACTGCTGACAACAGAAGATAAATGTTTTCTCCACCGCTACTTGCTACTCTACAGCATAAACAATGGGACAATCTGCACTGTGTCGCTCCCCCCTGACTTCATAATACTAACTGACATTCCTTAACTTAATTAATTATTAGTTGAAAATATTGTAAAACAACACTAAAATATACTGAAACATGTAATTGTCAAACATCTGTGTCGCTGTATTTTATATCCACTTATGTATTTTATTTAATGTTTTATTTTCTTGTGTGTACAACTTCGGGGGTGCAGGTGTAAGAGGTAACAGCTACCGGTCTGTTACTGATGGGCTCTGGGCAAGTAGAAGGGGAAAGAAATGCCTTCGCAGCCTCTCAACTTGTATGAAATGTCGTTTAGATCTTCTCATCTTCATCTCGAATGTCAAGAGGCCCTTCTCGCGGGGTCTCTTTTCCAAAACTTTTCGATGTACTGTTCTCCAACCAGGAGATTAACCGTGAAAGGAATGTGCTTACTATTGCGTCATCTATTGGAGCGAAGTAGATAGATTATATTACTGTTATAACGTCAGTTTAAAAACCATGCGGTCTCCTGCATGGAGGTATTAAAAGACCAGGCGATTAACCGTGGTCCAATTTTGTAACTACGGTAGTATAAATATGTGTATCAATGTTATCGTTTGTGCTGTGAGAGCTAGCCGATGGAGGTGCGTGTACCCACGTGTGTGACCTTATTACATCTTATGACATCAACATTCATTCACAGCATTACCCCGCTGCGTCTCATTCCCCTGAGTCTTTCTCCTGGTTGGAATATAGTGAGGCATCTGATTTTCTTCGGTACCTGTATTAGAGCTCTGCGCAAAGTCGGGTTGAAATTCACTTATGCTTGTCGGTTGTGAGATTTAAATTATGTGTCACCTGACAGCTACAATGTACAGGGGCTCCGTCACGCTGGAAGAATATGCCAAGGAAACTACAAACAGCTGATTCCCTACAGCCGTTATGAACAGTGCTGCCCTCGGACGATCTCAGAAGAATGACCGTACTATTATTTTGTATTTAGTAAATACTATTTGGACATGTCATCCGTTAGGCACCTATCCATTACGCTGGCCGAAATTTTCTTCCCCATAAGGATTTGAACCAGGGTTTAAGGCACAGTCCCATTTGTCGCATTTTGCTACTCGACTTCTAAAAATGCAACAAACTTTGAATGTAAATGTGCAAAAATGAGAAAACCACATTGGACTTCAGAAACGAAGATGGTAATGGATGGTAATGAAGTCAGAGATATGTTTCAACTAATCTGAATTTAAATGAAATGCTAATGGCATGGACATGTTCCAAAAGTTATTGAGCAATAGATGTTCGGGAATTGATTTCAAAGAGTTGGTGCAATTCATGTAAGTTAAGTGAACAGTTTCTTCTAATTGATTTATATAATTCCATCGCATACTGTAAATTGTGAGCGAGGATTTAGTTGTATTGATCTTGTAAAAACTGGAAATAGAAACCGTCTTTCAGTAAATAACAATAGCTCTTGATGGGCCTACTAGTAAAGAATTTCATTGTTTAGAGTGCATAAAATAACGCATTTTAATGTAATGTAAATTCAGCATTAATTGATTCTAAACATACCTACGTGTAATGATTTATTTACATAAGTATATCTAGAGTGTGGTAAGATTGAAAGTAATAAAACTCCAAGAAACAAATTACATAACTTTTTGTTTGTGCATACTTTACTAATTTTATTTTTATGCACAATTATTTACAATATTGCACAAGTATTTCACAATTTGCACAAATATAAATTGTAATTTGTATATTTTACGACAATTATTTATTTTGTAGCTTAAACTCTGATTTGAACTAGCGCTCATTCCATAACATTAGTTCTTATTATGTATGTATTTATTCATACTGAAAATGGGTAAATACCCTGTGTAATAATAATAATAATAATAATAATAACAAAGTAGGCCTACAAATAAATAGAGTGGAGTGAAGCTGACACTGTCGATAGAGTGACAAACTAAGGATGGGAAGAGTCTGAGTTGAGGGTCAGGAAAAATTTGGTTTTTAATTCCGTTATATTTTCCAGAACGACTTCGAATACATTTTTCCTGTAATACTGAATACCGAATCTTTTCCGCGAGTAACAGATATCCGGCGTGTTACACCATTTTCTTGTGCTCAGATCAAGAAAAATTGGGGGCTTTACCGTCCTGCTTTGCGCCTCAATGATGTGTTAGCACAAGGCCATGGCGTAAGCGCACACCTTTGCTCTTTTTACAAACTAGTTTTCCTCCGTCTGAATGATAAATTGCACAAAGCAAGTCTTGCTGCAACTACAAGATGGCAAGAAATACTTGAACTTAATGTCAACATCAGTTCCCTGACGTCAGAAGGACTAGAATGTTTCTACTGCCCAGAGTTTGCGTATAATGCATGTAGTATGAAGTGTTTTCATTGTAGCACGCTCTTATCTTCGGAAGATGTAACACTCGAATGAATTGCACACGATAATGGTGTTATGGCTGATGGTCGACCTTTGAAACTGTTTAATAACATGTAAGAACTAAGGAATGGCTGGCGTGAGCAGATAGTGAACTGTTTGCGACTGCATTCGTGTTATCTATCTCAACAGCTTGCTTGTGTGATTTAAGTGATGTAATTAATTATTTTAGCCGATCTCTGTCGTCTTGGTATTTTGCGTGGTGTTTTGTTTCCATTCATTCCGTCTTTTTAACTGTTCTTGCTTAAAATTGATGTGCCTTTCCGTTATAATATGTTGTGTGTTGTTCTCAGTGATTAATGTGTCTTTTCTTTTTCAATCAAATGATATATATTGTGAATGTAAATTTAAAAGAAACCTGGTAGGTGATCGAAATATTTAATCGATTAACTATTTGAATTTCGATTAATCGAGTTTTGATCGTTAAAAAAATGTTTTATTATACTGTGATACACAGTTATTGTTAAATTTAACTTGTGTTCGGTGATATAAGCATAAGTATTAAATGTTGTATATCTGTATATAACTTATTGTATCGTTATATTACAAAACAACTATTTTAATTACTTACCAACAGATTTATTATGAGGCTTATAGTTTATTGTGTCAATTTCTCCGGAAATTTTTCAAACAAACATAAATAACAAAAAGTATGAAGACTCCCCTAGTTAATACTGCTTCATCCATGATTTTAAACATGTGAGTGCATTAACATGCTCCGAATTAAGTGCCACTCTACGTTTAGTAACAATGTTTCCCACTAAACAGGAAAAAAAAAAAACTTTTTTTTCTGTCGAGCACTTCTCCACGATCGTTCAATTTAAATCCAAACGTTTCACCGAGTTTACCTCTCAAATTCTCATATGACGTAATGGAGTTTACACTTTTCACAAACCACAGAAAACTGATTTTTTTTTTCCTTTATCAAACTAAACACACAGCCTTCATATACAAACTCAGTACAGAAACTGCAACTGCGATACAGCGGTCGAAACAGAAGACTGGCCCCTATTGTAATCGAATTACCAGATTTTAGAAAGATAAGAAGATAGTTACGCTCTCACTTGCACACAGTGTAGACATGGCTATTTTATAAGGGATGAAGGGGACGAATCCCAGAAAGGTATGTATTTCATATGCTAGGAAGATGAGGTGACCACAAGATGGAAGTTTTCTTGGAAAACCGTAAAACTTAATAAGGATTTCGCATTGTGTTTCAACTTTCAATAGAGGTAGACTAGGTTACTGTCACAGTCTAGTATATACAGTCGCGAAGCTCAATACGTAGTAAATATGCAAACATTAGGTAGTTGCTCTCCACTAGGATCGCTAATATCGCCTCATTACAGGCAATGCAAAATAGTACCGTCACAGTCTATTGTTTCTAGCACTCTCAAAACTCAAGCTTCGTGACTGTATATAGTAGACTGTGTTACTGTTCTCATATCTCCATCTCTTTCTGAAGTGTTTGTGTAAAGATTTTCCCTACGCTACTTGGTTTACAGTTAGAAAATAACAGTACTATTGTGTTTTTAAGTAAACAATTTCCGAGAGAGAAATACAGTCGGAATTTTTAGTATGAGTTTGTATTAACAAAATAATATCAACTAAACCGATTAATTTTAATCGACTCGATTATTCAATTAAATATTTTTGATCGATTAATCTTACAACAGAAATTGATCGATTAAGCGATTAAATCCAACAACACTAATATTTACATGGTGAGAAGTTACGATGATAACAGAATATTGGAATTTTGTTTGAAAGAACACATTTGTCACTGCGTAATTCCGATCTATATTTTATTATGGCAATGCAATGGTTCCCAAACTTTTTAAAGATTCGATCCACTTTTGGCCAAGAATTCACCTTGTGACTCACCCCCTTCCACTACCCTACCGCTCCTCCACTCCATTCGGAAAATGCAAATCCCTCTAAAATGGCAAACAACTATAATTTTACTCAAAATCAGCAGATACTACACGAAGTATGAATTATACATTTGTTTGGAAGTTGATTGCTTTCTGTTATTTTCCATGGGTAATTACAATAAACTAACACAACATGACATTTTAGCGTCATAGATTTCAAAACACCGTGCTAAAGCAGAATTACATACGACGTTTCGGAACAGACTTTTGCTAATATTTTCAGGGATAATATGATATCTATCTGTTTGCCCGGAAAAGGTTTACCAAACGGACGTATCATACGAGATTCCCCACCGACATCATATTGCAAAATTTGATCAGTATTTGTGTTCGGATTTCCTTTGGCCGAAATGAATCAAACATGATGCAAGCGACGATCCGTCCCGGAAATTAAAGCTTTACCCTGCAATCACGTATATTGTTACCAAAATCGGAATTTATCTCATTCTTGTTTTAATTTCTTCAATTGCGTTGCAGTTATAACACAAATAGTGAGACATTTATGTCGGTACTAGCCCCTACTTTTTGGAATAATAATTGTGTCATTACTGCTAATTGAAAATTTCAGCTGTGGATTATCGAATTCCTTCAGTCAAAATGGTTGTATTGTCCTGCTAGATTTTACAGGATTATACATGAATGTCGAAAATTTTCGTGCATATAAATAGAGTTGGACGAATAGTAATTTTACAGATTTTAACACGTTTTAGAATATTAAATTTTGTTCATCTATGCGATTCCTCATGTAGGCTGCATAAAATACTGTAATATTGTCAGACCTAGAGACATTTATTTATCTAAACGATAACAGCTCCCTGTATTAATAGGCTGTCACAAAGACGGAGCATATTGTACAATAGGCAGTTGAAAGTATAAATAACATACATATGTTTAAGTTTAATGGAGTCACACAACAATGACAAGAAATGATTGAATAAATAATTAGGTACTACAGTACTTAATTATTTGAAGATCACTGTTGACCGTAGAGATGGTTTCGGAGTAGAAATATGGATCCTCTCAGAGCTGCAAGAACGATGTCGTCAATTGCCTTCCTCTGTAGGCCGGAACGTTGCCAGGTTTGGAAGAAGAAACCGGGAATAGTTCCGCGCGCTCCAACCATAAGGCCTATTACTTCAATTTGTTTTAGGCCGTATTTGTCCATGAAATATGGAACGGTACGTACATAGATGTCGTTTTTTCCCCCCCTATTTACATCTTCGGGTTGGCTCTTTTGTTTTTCAAATCTAACGGTGGTATCGATGATGTAGCCATTGTTGTTATTTGGTGGGATGGCAAATCCTATCTATTCTTCTTGTACTGCCATTGTCTGCCAATCCGTCTACTTCTTCGAACACTTCAAAATTTATTGATCTAAACTGTTCGGCGATCATCGAACGAATTCCATGGTGTCGTGAGTTACGGAGTACTTCACCGTGCGGACAAGAGCCCAGGACATGTGCAAGTGTTTCTGGGTCTCCGTGGCATCGCCAACAGAGGGTGTTGCCCCGAGTCCAGCCCGGAAGGGAACATACGGAAGACACGTGTGCAGTCATTTTAAGTAAAATAAAAATTCGAATATAAGAAATAGGAAATAGATGTACCCACAAGAAGATTTTCCACTGTAACGTTAAGAATGATTTAATGTTGATACACATGTACGGCGTTGAAATGAAGAGTATAAGACATTAAAACAATACCGAAAATAACCACTCACTATCACAATAGAAAAAAAGGAGCCTGACGCTCATTAGCGAAGACGTTTACGTCATTTACTCTTTACCACGTCACGACACATTCATTTTAAACATCAGTCCGTACGGATATAGCCTACCATAATCTAATACTGAAGATAATTTAAAAATAAATTCTTATATATGTATGTCATACAAACAGCTCAAAAACACAATATAGGCTAAAACGTCATCAAAGAACACTAAAATTAGGTCATATAAAGTCGAAGAATCATTAACGGCAGAAGTGGTTGTAAAACGCAGAATGAATGGTAACTTTGTCGTGTTATATAGGCTGTAACAAATATCTACATGCGGTCAAATTATATAGAAGACAGAACATCAAATAATAACATGTACCATAAAGTAAATCTTAACAAAAACAGTAGGAATAGGCCTATATATATTTTTTTTCAAATTGTATAGAACGATGACATTCCTATTAACATCTGTCTCAAAACTCTGGATTTTAATAATATGGCAAACAAATAAAATTGAAGTTGCTCTAATGCGCTTTCCTACAGCTGTTGCAAGACTTTTGATAACACCGTAACGTCTGTTTTTTGAGGTCCCTTGTAACCGCTGCATACTCGAGTAATACTGTGTCGAGACAGCTCAAACAATATTACCACACAATGACTTTGAGGATAACCTCGTATTTATATCTGCTCATTTTTCCGGTTTACCAAAATCAATCACGTCACTGAAAACTATTGACACGCCCTTACATGTGTCACTAGCCGCTTTTTAGGAACCAAAATATAGTCTGAGTTCTGTTCCTAACAGTGTATGGCAAAAAGCAAAAGGAAAGGTGACTAGCATTATTTAAAAAAAAATTCTGGATACCAAGATTTCTGCGATATTCGAGACATTCTCGAAGGAAAATACTCCATCGCACCAAAAGACTTATTTCTGACTGTAGGACAATTATTAACATAATTTAAATACGTCGTGACGTGAAAAGAAGTTTCCATGATACAAAGGAAACTTTATGAAATCCTCAGCCACACGTTGGTTGTGAATTGCAAGTCTTCGCAACGGAACCACTTCTTTTTTAACATCTAAGCAATAAAATAAATTCATGATCATTAAATCATAAGCATTCGTATTGGTACAGGATACGTATTTTTTGTCATTTATTAGTGCATATTTATTGACATATATAGCAATTTTTAGAGAATATTTGCATGAATATTTATTAGTTTTAGGACATCATTCTAGGGACTACCGGCAAGTGAGATTATAATCATTATAGGAACTAATCTATAAATAAAAGTGTGATAATAATATCGTAATCATCATCATCATCATCATCATCATCATCATCTACAAAGATTCAAAATTAATGCTATCATTTTTTTTTTCATTTAATATGATACCGTTACAATGAATTACATACTGGAGGACATGCTGCTGGAACTAAATGACAGCCGTGAGCAATATGGGAGGAAAATAAATGCAAACAAGACAAAGGTCATGGTTATCGGAAGAAAAATAAAGAAGGTAAATTTGAAAATTCAAAATAAGGTAGTTGAGCAAGTGGACAGCTTCAAATACTTGGGCTGTAGTACAGTGTGATCGAGAAGTCTTTCCGTAGTGTTTGTGTAGCCGAAAATCCACTAGGCAGAGAATTCAAGTGTATTTGATAGAGAATTCAAGTGACAGTACTGGCCGCTAAGCATATGAAGGACTGGGGATGTGAGGTTGTCAAACCGGAATGAATGGGGGAGTGACAACTTTCTACAGGATTACTAGAACTAATGGAGCTGCGGAGAGACTTTTCGATCGCACTGTATAAATAGTAACATGAACTGCTGCCAGAAAGTCAAAAAGAGGATAGCAAAGGCAAAGAAAACATTTAATAGAAAATGGAACATCTTCTGCGAACCTTTGGAAAAATAACTAAGGAAGAGAATAGTGAAGTCCTTTGTGTGGAGTGTGGCACTGTATGGGCAGAAACGTGAATATTACGACGAAGTGAAGAGAAACGATTAGAAGAAATTGAAATGTGGATACGGAGAAAAATGGAGCGTGTGAAATGGAGAGACAGGATAAGAAATATTGTGTTGGAAAGAATGGTTGAAGAAATAATAATCCTGAAACTCATCAAGAATAGAAAAGAAATTGGCTGGATCACTGACTACCTTGTTACAAAATTATTCGCTGTCCTCCCCAGATGTTTTAACCGCTTAAGAATTTTAGCAGAATTTGCGATTAGTTTTTCATAGGAAATGAGACGAAGTTTCTGATGCCTTGGTTGCCCCTCTCATGTTCGAACATTGCAGAACAATAATATACATCGTATATGCAGACTAAGAAGAATACAGAAAATATAAAATATTGGAGAATGCTGGATTTGCAGTGAAAAATCTGCTCTTGGGCAGAAAATAATGAATGATTGCGATAAATTACAGGTTGGTTTATTTTTCGATCTTCTGGAAGACTTTATTTTCCACACGCCTTACCAGAAGATTGTTTTTTATTTCCTGTGATGACGGCTGTAACCGCTAGGCTAGAGGCTCGACATGTGGAGAGCCCTGTGATTGAACCTTCAGTTGCCACACCGCCCCTATTGACTTGGACAGGGATCATTCACTCCTTATCTACATCCTTTCACATAAAAGACCTTTCCTGTCAGACGTACAAGTGGCAAATGACTTCACGTGTGTGCCTCCACTCATTACCATGCCGTTGTTTTCGAGCTGCTCACTTCTGTCACCTTGAAGCAGACAATGAACTCGCGAGGCGCCTTTCAATTCACCAATCTTAATATTTAATCATAGTCACCTGTCCGTTCTTACAAAACAAAACGTTTGTGTCAGCGGAAGATCGCTTGAATCTCAGTTAAATGACCTCTCTATTTCTGTAGGACATCTTCCTCATGTCAGCTCATTCGATGGAGTGGCCTACTAACATGAAATTACGTATTAGAACGGTGATCTTCAGCACTCGCTGAAATGGGTAACGGGTAAGAAGTGTGTCAGAATGTGCACCGTAGCGTCGTGCAGAAGGGAGAGGGAAGAAGCATACCCGCATCAGCCACGGTCGCACGCTAGTGCATTGTCTCATCCGCGGGTAAGCGACGCGAGCCCGAGGGTACACTGTGTTGATGACCGCTGTATTAGAGTATTATACACTCTAAGGTTCGGTAACTGCTTCATACAAAAGTAACTGTCTTATACATCTTTTTAAACCGCCGTAGAAGACTTTTTGGAAACAGCCTGCAGAAAAGCATATCTATTGTCCATATTATCCATGTGCTAAGAAGAATAAATATTAATTTTCCCTCTTATTTAAAAAAAAAAGTCCCTTGTGCAGACGCTTGTATTACCGTATTTTGTCTATATCAATATTTTACTGACTGAACTTTCAAACGACAAAAAAACAAAACTTCAACGTGTTCCTAATTTGTGTGCACGTTTTGTATGCAATTTTCGCAAATATGACCTCATTACCCCATACTTGAAAGCAATAGGTTGGCTTAAACGATAAAAGAAAAAAAATTACATTTACCCACTTTTACTTCTCTTCGAAATCTTGAACTCTTTCATTCCTTCGTACCTGTCGTCTCGTTTCACTTTCTTTCTTTCTTTCTTTTCTTCATAACCTGAGCACATGTTCTCGCCACGAAACAATACTGATACCATCACAGCGCACATACTTGTACTCATCCTCTTTCGCAATAGGCTCTGGATTTTATTACCTGCTAACATAAGGGACTGTCGAAATAAAACTGAAATTCTAACTCAAAATTACTATGCACTTGGTCAGTATTTGACACTCGTTCAGACTTGGCTTTAAATAGTATCCTTATTCTAGCATAAAATACTTCAGTCAACAGTAATTTAATTCCTATACAATTTATTCTAAGTTTAATTTGTACTTCAGTAACTATATATTTCTTTGTTCTTAACTTCTATACGCCGCGCCACCGTTTTTGGCATGTGAAATAAGTAATGGGAACCTTAAGTGTGAGTATCTTACCTTTGTAGCAGTCTATTGGCGATAAAGCTTATAATTGTGATTGGCAGATTGTTGATATGACGTGTATTAGGAGAAGGTACCGTTCTCAACTGCAGTGACAACAGAAACTCACTGACTGGACACTGTACTCAAGGACACACCACAGGAACGCTAGCGTAGGGAAAGTTCAGTGCGAGTATCTAACTTTACCGCAGTCTGGTCAGCAAGACTGGCAACTGTGGTTGGCAGATTGCTGACATGATGTGTATAGGAGGTGGTACCATTCTCAGCTACACTATCAACAGATGTTCGCAGACTGTGCATTGTACTCAAGGACATGCGCCAGAAACGCTGGCGTCAGCAATACAATAAATTGTCTAGTTTTATGAATCAGGTAATGCTTTAGTACTTTGATTGTAACTGTAATTTTAAACTTAATATTAATTGCAATTTTAATTTTAATTGTATTCTTAATTATTATTATTACTATTTAATACGAGAAAAATTCGTACCGGCACCGGGAATCGAACCCAGGACCTCTCAGCTCTGCGCGCTGAGCGCTCTTTTCAACTGAGCTATGCCGGGACACGATCCACGGCGCCGGCCGAACCCCTCTCGTAATGCCGGCCGGCGCCGTGGATCGTGTCCCGGCATAGCTCAGTTGAAAAGAGCGCTCAGCGCGCAGAGCTGAGAGGTCCTGGGTTCGATTCCCGGTGCCGGTACGAATTTTTCTCGTATTAAATAGTAATAATACATATTGGCTAGTTCATAATAGCCGTGTAGCATTCAATGAAGTGGGCGAGACCTCATACAAAATGAATATGTGATATGTTCTTAATATTCTAGTTGTAATCCCTGGTAGAGCAGAAGAGCAGGCCTGATGGTCTTATCTCTACCAGGTTAAATGAATAAATATTAATGTTAAATCATGTTCTCAAGTAAAACACTCGCTACTTACTGTGCTTTACGTAATTTCTTTGGTCTGTCTACTTTTCACAGTAAGTTGAAATACTTGTCACTGACCTATACAGTGAACTCAATGTTCAGTTGCAAATATCATTAATAATTGAAAATAATTTAATGCCAGTTGTTCTTATAATTCTTTGTTGTATTCATTTAAATATAGTTGTAACAGGTGTTACTGCACGGTAGTAGAAGTGGGAACTGAACTCTGATTTCTGTTGTTTTTACTGTCACGAGTCTTTAAAGACCTTCATTACAGGCTGTTTTATTCAAAGACACGCGAAGGAAGACCTGTCTTGCTAGCAACAGAATTCAAAACGGTCGATGTGGGGGAAGCAAGCTCTCAGGTGAAGACTTTGAAAAACAGTTGCAAATAGCTTTGAAACAGTGTTGCTAGATTTACGGACCTGAATTTCCACACGTGGAACGACCCAATTCCACATGCTTACATATACTGAGTGCAGAAATTATAGTAAACATAAAGTCAGTCAGCATCTGTTGTATATTTTCATTTTTTATATTATTTGTATTTTGCCATCACAAACACGCACTCCAGAGAAGTACATCAATGTACCACAGCAAAACTAATCATCTTGGTCATATAATAATAATAATAATAATAATAATAATAATAATAATAATAATAATAATAATAATAATAATAATAATGCTTACAACTCTTCGAAACCGACATCCAGCACTTCTTTCTATCCCTCGTCACAGAACGTCGTTATACTCATCTTTCTATACTGTAGAAATACCTGCCTCTGGAATTCGTTACCTAATGACGTCAGGGACTGTCGGACTTTATCACAATTCAAAATTAAATTGGAAAATTTTGTCTTAATTAATGTTTTTTAGGTATTGCTAGAAGTATTGATTTGTGTGTGTTTTTTTTTTTCATTTTCTTTTTTTAATCTACATTAAACTTGCAAGTTTTTTGTTTATGTTAGTTAATTAGTTAGGACATAATTAATTATGATACTTAATACTCATTTAAAGTTTGTGTGACTGCAACCTGTGTATATTTTTGTGTGGCTTTACTTTGTTTATAGTGTTTTTTTCTCTCTCTTTATTTCTTTTGTAGCTTTACTTTGTACATAGTGTATTTTTTCTGTTTATTTCTATTATTGTATTTGTATTCCTGGTGTTGTGGAAGAGAAGGCCTGATGGCCTTAACTACACCAGAATAAATAAATAAATAAATAAATAAATAAATAAATAAATGCTTTATTTATTCTGGCAGAGTTAAGGCCGTGAGACCTTCTTTTCCACTCAACCAGAGGATAAAAAGGAAATACAATATGATGTCATGTTAATACAAAAGAAAGTTATAGGCATACCTAAGACAAAATCGAAGCAGAAAAATACGCGTAAGCCACAGGATTATCGAACTTAAATACCCACTTAAACTAGATGACAAATGAAATTACTTCCTTACTTTACAATTGTGAATATTCTAATATATACCCTGGGGTATTGTGCGATGCAAAATAAGATGTTCCACTTTGGACTTGAAAGCATTTAAGGTCAGGTAGTCCCTAACATCTGCAGGTAGGCTAATGAATTCCAAGAACGGATAGTGTCTATTGTAAAAGACGAAGAATACGCGGAAGTTCTGTGGAGAGGGACTGTCAATAGTGTGGCGTGTTGTGACTAGGTATACATATTACACTAGTCACATTTCAGATGCATACAAACAGTTGTTCTTTCTCTGACACATATTATCAAGTGAGATGTATTGCGTGATAATACAGTAGATATACATATCAGCCAGAACCTCAATCAGAGGATCTCCTCTATTATTATTATTATTATTATTATTATTATTATTATTACAGGCATTGTGACTTTATCCTCTTTGGTGATATCTGGTATTTGTTGGCAACACTGAAAAGACAGCCAAATTAGCCTTTTAGTAACTACCATTACGTGATCCTCACTATAGTCTACTACTGCTACTCCTACCACTACTACTACTACTACTACTACTACTACTACTACTACTACTACTACTACTACTGCTACACATACGCTTGGTAGAGACTACTGGCTATTGCAACTCGTTTAATGTTCAACCGAACGGCAACAATGCTTTGAACTTAACACCACTTGAAGGTTATGCTTAATTTTTGGGTCGGGTCCATACATGCCACGCCCGTATCTAATTGAATGCATCGGACTGAACAGCGCGCTGGCTGACTAGTTGACCCTCAAGGCTGCCAATAAAAAGTGAAGAGTTGGTTGACTTTCGGTGATTATGTCACTTCTAAGGACAAGAAATTCATACAGCAAGTCCGGGCGAATGAGACTGCGTGTTCTGCAAGGACACCGCCTACGTTCACTCAAAATCTGCGACGAATCAGGAAATGTTTAAGTCAGATTCCCAGACCGTGGGATATGCCTTCTAGGGGACAGAAGCGGGACGAGTCTAAGCTTTGGCGCAAATGTACATAGTAAGATTATTTCCTAAGAAGCTAATATGGCTGTCTGTTCAATGTTGCCAACTGTTACCAGATATCACCAGTGCAAATAGAATCACAATACTATGTACTGAAACAATAATATTAGTTATTTTTGATTGATTGATTGATTGATTGATTGATTGATTGATTGATCGAGTGATACGTACATACATACATACATACAGTCCACACCTGTGGAGTAACGGTCAGCGCGTCTGGCCGCGAAACCAGGTGGCCCGGGTTCGATTCTCGGTCGGGGCAAGTTACCTGGTTGAGGTTTTTTTCCGGGGTTTTCCCTCAACCCAATACGAGCAAATGCTGGGTAACTTTCGGTGCTGGACCCCGGACTCATTTCACCGGCATTATCACCTTCATTTCATTCAGACACTAACCTGAAATGTTGATACAGCGTCGTAAAATAACCCAATAAAATAAATAAATAAAATACATACGTACATGTTTTGCCCATGAGCAGGTCTTTCACTGTAAACCCAGCATTCTCCAATCTTTCCTTTTTTCTGCCTTCCTCCTAGTCTCCGCATATGATCCACATATCTGTCAATCATCTGATATCTTCTTCTGCCCCGAACTCTTCATCCATTCACCATTCCTTCCAGTTCATCCTTCGATAGGCAGTTTCTTCTCAGCCAGTGACCCAACCAATTCCTTTTTCTCTTTCTGATCACTTTCAGCATCATTCTTTCTTCACCCACTCTTTCCAACACAGCTTCAGTTCTTATTGTCTGTCCACTTCACACACTCCATTCTTCTCCATATCCATATTTCAAGTGCTTCTATTCTCTTCTCTTCACTTCGTCGTAATCTCCATGTTTCTGCCCTATACAATGCCACACTCGACACAAATCACTTCACTAGTCTCTTTCTTAGTTCTTTTACCAGAGGTCCGCAGAAGATGCTCCTTTTTCTGTTAAAAGCTTCCTTTGTCATTGCTATCCTCCTTTTGACTTCCTGGCAGCAGCTTATGTTACTGCATACAACAACCCAAGTATTTGAAGCTGTCCACTTGCTCTACTGCCTCGTTTAGAATTCACATGTTTACCTTCTTTATTTTTCTTGCGACAACCATGGTCTTCGTCTTGTTTGCATTTATCTCCATTCCATACTGCTCACAGCTGTCATTTAGCTCCAGCAGCATATCCATTTCATTGATCTTATTTTAAAATGTATTTTGTCTGGCAACATGATATTCATTGGTTTGAATAAACAGTTTACGATTCATTAGACCTAACCTAAAAATTTATTTTGTTTGGCCACATGAAACTCCGAAAATCTAATACCATTTTAATATACAACGGCCTACGCAGCTCATTTATTCATCATTACGGTATCATTAAATGATTTTTAATATTATTAGTTATTTAATTGTGTTACAATTTCAAATAACACCCGCTAGTAACATTCGTTTCATGAACGTTGGCATAACAGTTACAATGTAACTGCTAGTTGTAGATAATATTTGTCAGTACTGAAACAAAATTGGCAAAAGGACATTCAATCTGACGAATAGAAAATCACTATAATCCACTAACATAATGTAGAAACAGAAGGAAAATGGTTAGGTTTTACTCTTAGAATATAACGTAAGAAGACGCGGACTATACGTGATGGAACAGACACTATTATTGAGGTTTATACGCTTTAATCTGTTCCGTTTGAATGTTATGGCTTTTATCGAACAGTAAATTTCTGATCTGCTTTATAGGTTCAGACCCATTGGCCAGTCTCCAAGTTGTAATAATTCAACGCCCCAACTGATCAGAGAGCATCCAACGTCTGTGTGTCTTTTAATGCCGAGGCCAGACAGAGCGCGATGTTCGCTACATACGTTATGTTCAAGGTGAAATGATCTGGGATTATTGTTTAGACAAACAACAATTTAAGTTCAGCTTGACTGAAGGTTAATTTAATTCCCCAATCTCAAATTTACATATTTATACAACTGGTTCTGAAATATATTTATTTCACTTTAACATAAATGAATGAACATACAGTTCCCTTTCTCTCTTATATCGAATTTTGCACACCTCTACTCCCTCTTACTTATCTGTCCGATTCTACAGTCTTTCTCGGTATCATAACTTAAATACTCGGTCACAATATGATAACACGCTAAAAATACCACTGCACACATCATCTCTTTATTCTTCATCTTTCACTGTTGCTACTTCTCGTCACTGGAATTCTCTGCCGCCTGAAGTCAAGGGCTGCCGAACTTTAATTTCCTTTAAATGTAAATTAGAAAAATATCTTATGATGAGTTGCCAGACCTAACGCGTTGCAAATATTTAATGTAATGTATTGATTTTTATTTTATTTATTTTTTTCTTATTTTTATTGTGTAATCATGTAAATCGTGTTTATTTATCACTTAACGCCAATATGTATCCCACTGTATTGTTGTTTTTTATTATTAATCTATTTTTGTGTACATTTTATTCAATTGTTGGTTTCTGGTTTAATTATGTAAATCCTACTTAATTGTAATCTAATACTAATATGTATACTAATGTGTCTATTTTTATTTTTACTGTGTACATTTTTTTTTTGTTGAATTATCGGCTTCTGTTTGTATGTGATTCGTATTTGATTCTAACAACATTAATATGTATTTCACTATGTTTATTTTTATTTTATGAGGTAAATTTTATGTAACTACCTCTTTTGATCTCATTATGTACCTAAATTGTGTCAGTATGTAATTACTTAATTCCGATCCAGTTTTATGTTCAACTGTGTAAGCAAGTTTTAATCCTGGTTGAGTGTAAGAGAAGGCCTTACGGCCTTAACTCTGCCAGGTTAAATAAAGCCATTATTATTATTATGATTATTATTATTATTATTATTATTATTATTATTATTATTATTATTATTATTATTATTATTATTACAGTATCTTGTCCGTTTGCTGCTAGTAGGATTAAACATTAAACATTTATGATATCAAATAGTTTGTTTTATTTTCAGTCTATCACTTATCAAGTTATGGCAGCAGAAGTAGATTTTGTTACATCAATTACAATAATATTGTCTTACATAGTATTGAATTAAAGCATTCAGATAAAAAGCATTCACGTGAATATGGTTGCAATTAGAAACAGTATATTTAAATGGCAAACAATGTGCCGCAGTTGAAGAATTAACGCCATTTTACCTCTTTAAAATGAGCAAGCAAGGTTAAAAATTTCTACTTGTGTTTTATATGTGTTTTTTTTTATCTTTATATCTTTTCACCTATGTTCAATTGTACTTGTTCGTTAGTAAATCACATCACCTGAAGATGACTTACACAAAAAAAGTCGAAAATATTCGTGATGTATATTAATATATTGTAATTGATGTAACAGAATCTACTTCTGCTGCCATAACTTGATAAGTGATAGACTGAAAATAAAACGAACTATTTGATATTATAATTCACGAACTTATCTGAACTCTTAGTATGACATTTAAATTTATTAAACATTTGTATAAAGGAAATTTCTAGAATTGGCAACAGCGCAGTATCCGAATTCAGGCAAAACACTTCAAGATGTGTAACCAGATGATCCTTCTTTTCCATTCCACGCTCCAGAGCCCTTACACCCTCTTGGTCCTGCCTACAAATATCTCTTTACGACTCACATGCTCTGTAAACCTTTTCGGTTTCATTTCCTTCCCCTTTTGTCGGTACATAACTGACCAAAATTCCGAAGGTCGTTTTGTGAAACAGTGACCCATAAGTCATTATACTGAAAGACGAAAGAGCTGACAATTTTTTGCTTTAAAGGCCAGATACTCTAGGAAGTGAAAAATGAAACACACCGTTTCTTTCCAGAGCAAAAACTGTTTTCTCGAACATTAATATAACACAAGAAAAATCCGCCTACCACGTAGTAATCAGTTGTTGTTGTTGATTGGGAAGGTGATATTGTGATACATTTTTTAACTCTTCTTAATGTGTGTAATCAATGTAACATGATTAAAGTATGTAGTGCTATTTGAAAAATTGATAACGTCACGTGTATCTTAATGTAGTTACATGCACCAAATCTCCACATTCATGTTAGCCCCTCGTTCTAACATAACGCTCAAAAACAAAAATTCCAATACCTAACCAAACAACCAAACAAAAAAGTTATAATAGGTGTACAAGATAAATGGGACACCCTGAATTTTGCCATAAAATAAACTGCAGAATAACACGTTTTATTTACTGGAATGGAACTCGCTTCGTTTCGTCACCTTCACATCGTGTGATTTCCTGTTCCAACTGAACCGAGTAACGTTTCACTTGTCAACTTGGCGAGTGTTAATAAAAACAATAATTGCTGGAAATTATCGCTCGTAGAAACTTGGTTTCAAAGACGAGACTGCTCCAGTGGAATGCCGAGAGTGGGCGAAACGCAAGACAATTAATTTCCCCTGTTTACAAAACAGAATACGTGTACTGTTATGCTCGCACTTCCTTTGTACGGCGTAATTAAAACTTATATGATAGCGCACAATTAATTTACTTGAAGTGAAAGGCATTTTTTACGGTCCCTACTGTAGAGAAGTTCGTTAGTTCCATCCTTCGTCTTCCGTAATATAAATTAGTTCAACTGATGAGAAATAGCTTGTCCCGTAAAAAAAATGTTGACAAATATTGCATCCAGCTGTAAATTTGCACGGTGTTCTTTAGAACAGTGGGGAAGATTTTTTTCCCGGTAATGAAAGCTCCAATAACTAATCTGTGGCATTCATATGTTTTTTGTTTAATTGTGTGAGTTAATCACAAACTACTGCGTAAGTCGATAATACAAAGTATTAAGAAAAACATAGGGCTCGGAAGTTCATGCGTTTGCATTTTTTCCTGGAGAGTATAATACTATATGCTTACACATTATCTAAACGAATTATTATCATTTTTTGAGTTTATTAAGCATACGTGACACAATGCGGCTTTATACAGAGTGTAATAAAATTGTATGTCAAAACTTTAGGGAAACATTCGTCTCACGTAGAGGATAAAAATACAGGGACATCATTTTATTTTTACTAACATTTTTAGGCTAATATTAACCTGGCTATACCTTTCTATTAACGACTGAAACAGGAAACACCGTTTGCTACCCCTTCCACGACTGGAGTTCGATGATACTGGCGTAAAATACAAACAAATCACTTTACTAAGTATAGGAGGGAAGAAAAGTAGTTCATCCATTTACGTAAACTAGGAAATATCACGCTTTTGACTTTCATAATTTTCATTAGGTTTTTGTTTAATCAAAATACAGTACAGTATTAACAATGAGTGTTTTTACTCACGAACTGAGCTATCCATTCGGACGTATTAATTATGCAGTGTATATTGTACTGTTACAGCACCATTAGCGTACAATATAGAGAATTAAGTGAAATTGAAAAATAATCATAATATGGATATTTAAACACATTTTTTAAAATGATGGCCGTTCATTTCGATACAGGCTTCAGTTCTTTTGTGCATATTATCGCACTATAGACTATTGTACCTAATTCCAATTACCAGTTTCGTCCTTCCTACGAGTAACTCATGTTGAAATAATTCCGTACCTACTCTAAAAAAGAATACCTTACGTATTGGAAATTCAATCTTCACTTCTGCCCGATCCGAAAAGATAAAATTACTCAAAAATGCTATCTACTGTCCGTCCAAGTGGTTTTGTCGCAGGGTCGTATAAAGGGGGGGGGATAGTTAATTACTTAACGAGGTCCTTTTATTTAAGTTATTTTAAACACTTGTATAATATTACGTAGACGTCCAATTCCTAACAGAAATTAATGTTTTCAGAAAAGAGCTAAGATAGCCCAGCTACTAGACTTAACGGAGGGTCGAACAGAAGCAGGTGGGGGGAAAACGGGATGCGACGTAGGCAAACGGACGACGGTACCTGTACGAAAATATGATTCAATATTGAAAGTTCTTTCGTCACTGGAAAACGCTAACATATTTCTGGAACGTACTATACTCGCTAACTCAGTACTGCTTACTCGCCCTCGGCTCTGTGTCGTGAACGGTTGGAAGTTTACTAGTAGAAGGGGTGGGAGTGAAGTACATTAAAAAACTCAGGTACAATAAAAATTGAAGTAAAAATAAAATGATGTCCCTGTATATTATATGAGCATGAGTCTGTATATGCTTGATTTCCTTCTTAGAGCTAATTTTCTAAACCCTGCTTACATCGCACAATGCGCAAACCATATTGGTTTTTGTGAAATTCCGTCATAGCTATTGTGTACGTTACACCCCATAACAGAACACTGAACACCAACACTGTGGGTAACACACAGAAAGAAATATCATTCTTACCCCAACTCCATTCCATGAGTAATTAGCAGGCTTAGGATCTGAGACAACTTAAGAATGAAGTGAAGTTACAGTGCAACGGAGTACAGATGGAGTGAGGTGGCGCGTTGAGTTTTGTTTACCTGTGTGTTAGTGTATAATTCGGTTCGTGACCAGAGGTACAGTATTCTTCCGTCTCTCCCTACGAAACGCATTCAGGCCATCACAGTGCATTTTCAATTCATAGTGAACAGTTTTATCGAACCAGTTACAAGTATGTACGTACATTGTTGTTCATAGTAACGCTAACGCCTTCAACGTCACCGAGGCACATGAAAACTTGTTAGGTATGTATTCTATTTCATTTTCCACCGTCACTAGATTGTACTATTAACAGTAGAATAAAAGGCAACACATTGACGTTGTTGTTTACATTCACAGTATGTCTGTCTACTATGTTCAAGGAATTAAATAGTCAAGTTGTGCGTATATTGATTGATAACGTGTCCCGGATCCTAATAATTACTAGACTTCGTGGAATTGCCACGAGAATCGCAAGGTTTACTGCGCACGCCGTATAGACTGTATGAGAAGGGGGCGTGCAACGGATGGAGTATGTCTCTGATGTAAACACTGAGCAGTATACTGCGGTTACAATAAAACTTGTATCGTGCATTCATGAAATGTGATGAATGATCATTGAAGTAGGAAATGTCTAAACATATAAATACACAATTATTTTATAGTGAGATATATTAACTCTTAAAATTTAATGTAAGATAATAAAACTTGTATCCTGCATTCAAGAAATATAATGAATGATCATTGAAGTAGGAAATGTCTAAACTTGTAAGTACACAATTATTTTGTAGTGAGATATATTAACTCTTAAAATTTAATGTAATATACTCACATCATCCTTGAATATGTGCATTGCAGTGAAGAGTTACGTACATTTTGAGCGACTGCAAAGTAACCACCTCCGATGGTCACTTAAACGGTTTTTATATTGGGAAAATGTACGTTCAACATCACACGATGTAATGGTGCATATTTGAAGAACGGGAAGTCACTACGTTTTAGTACATCAACTTCAGACTTCTCGTCGTGACCTGATAGTACATCATTTATAACACGAATTTGTGAATAGGCAGAATTTTTAGCAATAATGTTTCTCAACTTACATTTCACTTTTTCTGAAATTAGTGAATTGTTATTTTGGATAACGGTTTGTGATACTTTATCCACTGTCTTAAGGGCTTCTGAGAATTGCAGTTTAGATGATTCTAACAGGATGATGCTTTTGGACACGATTTTAAAATTAGAATCAATGAACAGAATATCTTCCAATAGCTGTTCAGAAGCCAATGATTTTACAGCTGCAACAGCGAAACTGTCTATGCTATCCAGTGCATCAATTACCTCCATTATTTTGCTGTAATGTTCTGCATAACAATTAACAGAATCCAACCACGTTCCCCAACGGGTCAAGACTGGCTGCGGGGGTAAGGGTATTTCAGGGGCAATTATTTGGAACAGCAACACTCTCATTGTAGTATGTTTGGTTGAATTCTTGTCTGCACTGAACAAATGTTAAACTTTCATTATTCCAACCACAGTAATGCAAAACAAGTGCTTACATAGGTATACATTAGCTGCAGCTGCTCTATCTATTTGGACCGGTCACAACTCTTAACATGAACTGCTTATACTACGAGACCGGGCGGTCGCTCACCTCCTCTATACTACCGTACATCGGCAACCTGACTGCATGCTGCGTGTGGCAATTCAACGAAGTCTAGTAATTACATTCTAACCAGAGGTAAACGAGAGTTTCTACATGTCATCAGACTGTTCTGGTGTGGAGTTATTACACAATAGCTATGACATTCCTCACTAACTATCTTGCTCAAGCGTGGAAATAAGGTGTTTCCGAACCCATGTTCATGTAACATAATTTCATCATCTACATGTGAGGAATGTCCCCCTAAAGTTTTGATATACATTTTTGTTACATCCTGTATTATGCTCAGCTCAGGTTATTAATTCGTTGGACTCGGATAATATGCTACATCTATTGAGACAGGTCAAAATATACTGGCAAACATTGAGTTGGACGGGAATCTTGTATTATTTACATCTGCTCATTTTTTCGGTTTACCAAACGTAATCATTTCACTGGGAACTGTTGGCACTCACTTACATGTGTCACTAGCGCTTTCTGAGAAGCGAAATTTAATCTGAGTTCTATCTCTGGCAGTGTAGGACAAAAAGTAAAGGAAAGAAGTGACTAACGTTACTTAAAAATGTCGTGGATACCAACAGTTGTGCCATATCCTAGACATTCTGGAAGAAAAATTCTCCATCGCACCAAAAGATTTATCTGTATGTGTGGAACAACTAACATAATTTAAATATGCTCCAGTAATCTCAAGTTCATACTCATTAGCATTCGTATGTTACAGAAACGTAATTTCTCATCATTTATTAGTATAGGCCTATACTTATTAGCATAGTTTGTATTTTTAACAGCATATTTGCAAGCATATTTAGTAGTTTTTAAGGCATGAACTTTTGGGCCATAAGACAACCGAAGAACTCGGAAGAAACCTTTCTCAAACCGTCCATTTGCACCGAAAAAGATTCCCCGAGGATATAAACCTTGCTACTCTGATTAGAAGACGTCGGCTGAATGAACTATGATCGTGCCGAAAGGTATGATGAGCTTTATACTCCGTTTCTGACATCTGTAAATTAAGTCGACGCATTTGGGTGGAGCCGATGACAAACGAATGTGGCGGAGTCCATCAGTGCGGCAGTGTGTTCCGGGCTGCATCGGCTCACGGCCGCTAAGGGGTAAGATGCGCGTGTCATAATAGGATGGCATTTTAGACGCTCGTCTTCAAACAATGCCAGAGCGGTCATTGGACTTGTCCCTTCCAGTCATCACTTGCGCGAAGGACTGTTTCGTCTGCTATACTCTACAGATTCCAGAAACGGAGTATAGTTTCCATCCAATGCCTCCTGAAAGATGTGAATAAAACTAATCTTGTGCCACTTGTCGGCATGAAACGTCCGACCTTTCTAGCATCAGTCATTGGTCTGCAACTCAGCTACGTCGGCTTGTCTACTTTTGACTTACCAGGATTTAAATCTAGGTATCTGGGGTGGAAAGTCACTGATCTAGCCATTAAGATAACTCATGAAAGTATTTACTTGATCAGTATACTCTGCCGTGCTATAACGTATGGAAATCTGTAAATTCAATCGGGTTTTACATATCAAATCGTGATGTTTTAACTTCCACTGCATACTCCTAGATCTCTAGTCAACTGGCATTTCAAGCGTCTCAGTCCAGGTTTGTTGTTTGTGGGAAAGTCATTATTTATGAGGAATCGTGCGTATAGAACCAGTTCTAGAGCCTCTTCACTCGGCCGCAATTACCTTGTTGATGCTCATCTTTTTTCCACGTATAGTTTACTGAGTCATTATTTGCTCAGAAACCGTTACAGTCATTCAAAGTGGTGTGTTCACAAGAAATGATAGTCATCATAGTCATGTCACGAGTTAGATCTTATGTTTCGCTTCGACTCAGAACATAGAATTTGGTTTACACATCTCATTGTGGCACTTAGTCCCTCTTCCGAAATAAATTTAATGAACAGTCTAAAATTTTAGTATCCTTACTGCGTCTCCGTGATTAATTACATTCAGAACATAATTTTTATTTTTATTATTAAAAATTACTAATTAAAATTTGTAATTTATGTAAAAGTTCATGAACTTTTTACACCAATATCATAATAATAGTCTACATTTAACGTTACTTGAATTATTTATTTTCGAGGTCATCGTCATCATCATCCAATTCAAGCACTGAACCTAGTGGTCTGTTGCGGTCTCATATCATTTTTTAAATGATCTTCCAACAGATCGTTGTCCAGAACTGCAGTAATGTAACACTGCTTTTGGCCATCTTTCTGTTGGCATTCTCTCGACATGCTGTTTCCAATGAATTCTGTAGTTTTGAAGACAATTTAATATAGGCTAGGTTGGACGTTCAATTCTTCCAAAATTTTTGTATCTCGTTTTCTATCCCAAACTGCATCGCGCCGTATTCCTCATTAATCTCATTTCGTTGATAGTTATACGTTGAACATCTTTTTTTTTGTCAGAGTCCGGGCTTCTGATTCATAGACTGAAGTAGGTCGTACTAAAATGTTTTACATCTTTAATCTTGTATTTATTTATTTATTTATATTTTTATTTTTATTTATTTTTATTTATTTATTTATTTATTTATTTATTTATTTATTTATTTTCGAGATGTGTGCACTAATTCAAATTTAAGAACATTTCTTTATGTAGTATGTAATATTAAATAAAAAAAACTATACACCTAAAGTTATGTCTCACATCTTTAAAACATTCCTAAACTGAAGGGTTCAGAACCATAGTGGGCCAAGCGGCATTTACTAAGACCGTAGAAAACAAGGATTAAAATGAAGTTATTACCATAATTCAATGGAAACATATAGCAAGTAATATAGATTATACATATTAAAACTAAATAATATGTCAATCTTCATTAAACTATGGTATTCACTTAACTTTAACCCTTGCTTTCTCCGTTTATAATAAATGGCGCTTGGCCCATTATGGCTCTGAATCCTTCAATTATCCATTAGAACTTTGTGAAATCACATCAAATTATAACAAACTTTTTGTGCCCTTGGAGTTTGAGAATATTAGCAAATTAAAAACCATTTTTGATTGCGTTCACGTGAAAGTCTCTAATACGATTTTAAATGAAAATAAAAGTCTGGATAGTTTGTGAAGAAATTCGTCAGAAAGATGGGTTTTACGTGGACTAATGTGGCTTCTGAGAGAGAATTTCCAATCGAGAAATCAGAAATTTCACTTTGACGTACCAGATACAGCGATCCGTCAGTATGTACATAACAATGGAACGAACTGTAATATTTGCGTCAGCGAAACAGACAGGTTGAAATTCTTTGGAACAGCAGTTTAAATTAATTTCATATTTTATAGAAAGAGCTTTTCGCGATCTGCACGGTACAACATTTTGCAGAATTACTGTGACCCCGTTAAAAAAAAATAGAAGAATTTTATTGAAGTCTTGGTCTTCGCTGGAGGGCACAAGAGGGCACATATTATTGTTGCGGAAGGGAACGATTTTCATTTTTGACTCTCAGCAGCAGATAATTTGCCGATGGAGGAAGCTCTTCAGATTCTGTTAGTGTAACTCGGCCTCGCGGTGAGAATTTCAACTCTCAACACTTTCTTTATCAAGGACAATGGTTGCATACGTAAGGTTTCTAAGTTGTGGGCCAGTAGCACAGCGAAGAAAAACTCAGATTTATAGTCAGAATGAGCCCCGATAGTTGAGCGTGTCCTTTGTTGAGTGGCTATTCAGAGCGTTCCCTGCTCCGCTACCCCATTCACAGGGGCCGTGTATGCAACCCGACGTTTCAAGTCATGTGACCCGCCTGCCGGATGTAATTGATACGGTGGCTGTCAGCCTGCAGCTGTAATCGGGTTCGAGTTCCGCTCGTGGCTTTATGCTTCGAGTATTGTAACAAAAACCCCTACCGCACGAAACGCTTGTCAATACATAAATCGATGCCAAGCCCAAATTCCTGCTTTGTTATCAAACACAGGCTGGTTGTCCATTCAACTATTATTATTATTGTTATTATTATTATTATTATTATTATTATTATTATTATTATTATTATTATTATTATTATTATTATCAAAGCCCGGATTTCTAAGCACAATCAAGCAGTAAAATAGGCAAGCAAATTAGCACGAAAAATGGTGAAAATAAGCACCAACATAAGCAAAAACGAATACACGGAAATATGATGATAAATTACTGTATTTGTTTCGTAGAACTCTTACTCGTACTCGTACCTATCTTTAAGAAGGGGGACAAGACTAACTGTAGTACCTTTCGAGGAATATCACTTTTGTTGACGTCGTACAAAATTTTGTCCAATATTCTTTTGAGAAGATTAACTCCATATGTAGATGAAATTATTGGGGATCATCAGTGTGGTTTTAGGCGTAATAAATCAACTATTGGCCAGATATTTTGTATTCGACAGATAATGGAGAAAAAATGGGAGTAGGCTATAAGGGTACAGTGCATCAGTTATTCATAGATTTCAAAAAGGCATATGACTCGGTTAAGAGAGAAGTTTTATATGATATTCTTATTGAATTTGGTATTCCCAAGAAACTAGTTCGATTAATTAAAATGTGTCTCAGTGAAACGTACAGCAGAGTCCGTATAGGTCAGTTTCTGTCAGATGCGTTTCCAATTCACTGTGGGCTAAAGCAAGGAGATGCACTATCACCTTTACTTTTTAACTTTGCTCTAGAGTAAGTCATTAGGAAAGTTCAGGATAACAGAGATGGTTTGGAATTGAACGGGTTACATCAGCTGCTTGTCTATGCGGATGACGTGAATATGTTAGGAGAAAATCCACAAACGATTAGGGAAAACACGGGAATTTTACTGGAAGCAAGTATAGGTTTGGAAGTAAATCCCGAAAAGACAAAGTATATGATTATGTCTCGTGACGAGAATATTGTACGAAATGAAAATATAAAAATTGGAAATTTATCTTTTGAAGAGGTGGAGAAGTTCAAATATCTTGGAGCACAGTAGCATATATAAATGATACTCGGGAGAAAATTAAACACAGAATAAATATGGGAAATGCCTGTTATTATTCGGTTGAGAAGCTTTTATCATCCAGTCTGCTGTCAAAAAATCTGAAAGTTAGAATTTATAAAACAGTTATATTACCGGTTGTTCTGTATGGTTGTGAGACTTGGACTCTTACTTTGAGAGAGGAACAGAGGTTAAGGGTGTTTGAGAATAAGGTGCTTAGGAAATTATTTGGGACTAAGAGGGATGAAGTTACAGGAGAATGGAGAACGTTACACAACACAGAACTGCACGCATTGTATTCTTCACCTGACATAATTAGGAACATAAAATCCAGACGTTTGAGATGGGCAGGGCATGTAGCACGTATGGGCGAATCCAGAAATGCATATAGAGTGTTAGGAGACCGGTGGGAAAAAGACCTTTGGGGAGGCCGAGACGTAGATGGGAGGATAATATTAAAATGGATTTGAGGAAGGTGGGATATGATGATAGAGACTGAATTAATCTTGTACAGGATAGAGCTTATGTGAGGGCGGCAATGAACCTCCGGGTTCCTTAAAAGCCATTTGTAAGTAAGAGCGATGTGTATTTTCCTGTCGTAAGATGAACGTACCAAAGGATAATTTTCACAGCAGTTAGCAATTAGTGTTTAATGTTCCACGGACTGACAGGTTTTAGGGACACGCACGTTTTATTGAACTCGATAACGAATCTCCGCCGTATAAGTTAATGCGGCTTGAGTTCTCGTCGGCCTATAAACGGTTGATAGAACCAGTTTGATATGTCCCAGCTCTTTGCGCTCGCTTTCAAGAAGCCACGGAAGCAGAACGAACCCTTTTCGTACATTCCTACACGCCACTATTTTCAGAGATAACTGAGTTTTAGAAATACTAGACACAGCCCACAATGAAATGGGGAAAAAGCTTGATGCCTGGGAACGCCACATCTGAAACCGGATAGGCTGATGTCAGGATTCCCGTAATATAATGGTGGATGTGTGCATTTCTGCAACAATAAGCGGCGCGGTGCGCTCGCTGCAGTACGAAAGTTTCCATTCTACTTCAAAAAGAATGCATACAGATGGCGCTGTAATGTATAGGTATTGCATTGCGATATTATTTCTATCCAGTGGCGGCTACTCCCAATACAGTATATCAGTGATGTCAAAGCAAGCGCTTTTTTCTGACCTTGACGTCGTGCGCGGGCATCAAGCGCTGAGTATAGAAAGAGGAATGGTTGTGTATATGAATAAGCAGCCTGTTGGATTAAGAAAACAGTGGTGCACAAATTTCAAACGGAACGTGAAATTTTATGTCGTTATTTTTATATGGGTTCTTTCTGTTTGAGATTATCAATATTTTTTGTAAAACAAAAGTACTAATACCAATTTCTTAATATTGCAGTTGTGTTTTAAATGTTAATAACATAATAAAGAGTTAAGAAGGAATATTCACATAAATGGATGAAACACATCGTTCATAAAGAAAGTGATATCCCAAAAAAGAGATTGAGTATGACATGATAAGTTGGAATTTTTATTTATGGTACCTTTAGCCTTATAAAAATAATCAATAAACTAATCAAAACAATATTACAGTACAAAGCAAAGTTACCTAGGTAGTGTGTATGTCACTAATATTCCATAACAAAACCCTCATCGCATTATGCTTTTAAGGTGATATTGGTGAGCAACTTCCTATCATCAGAATATTAAATTATTTTCTCGAAATCTGCTGAAGCTATGGAGCTGACATTTTTACAACACATGGGCACGTATCTTTTGTTTATGATGTAACAGTAGTTGCTTTGTTAATTCATTTCCTTACAAACAATTTCCATGCGAATCTTTTCAAAATTTTCAATACACTATCTTCAGTAATACGTATTTACGATATATTAGATTTACGAAAACATTCTGTAAGGCTACTAAATAAATAGGCCTATATCTGAAAATTTCACTTTTCTATAAAAAAAAAGTTGAGAAATTTCTTTTGAATAAAAAAATCAAACTTGTGAAAAATGAGCATTAAAATTAAAACTTACATTCTTATAATGCACTTATACTTCTCAGACAAATCTAAAAATTAACATGGATACAGTTTTTAATAAGTTCTCTTCCCTTTATCTATTGAATCAGTGCTGGCCATGCATGAATATAGCTCGACCAAGCGGCATATACTACCGCTTTCCTGAGCTCTAAAGCGCGCGCTTGCTCCTATGGGCATCAATTGACATGACTGCAGTATATGCTCACATAGTACACTCAACAGCATGTCGCGTCGCACATTAATGCGTGGTCTGTGGTTGGAAGATAATTCATCTCACGTCATTTTATATTTTAATTTAAATTATTTATTTATTTATTATTTATTTATTTAATCTGGCAATATTAAGACCATCCTACTAGATAACACATGGAATGGAATTTCAGGAGGGTGTACTATGTCCTAGCACTACGACCTTTCAAGATCTGTTGCGTTAACCCTCAAGCTCAGCACATTCCCAAACCCACACCGGCTGACTAAATTAAAATATATATTATTTTAATGTACCGAAGTACATATGATATTCTGCGTCATCATACGATAAAAGAGTAATGGAACGGAGAAAAATTCTCTCCGGCGCTGGGATTTGAACCCGGGTTTTCAGCTCTACGTGCTGATGCTTTATCCACTAAGCCACACCGGATACAACCCCGACGTCTCAGATTAAGCTCCAACTCTTGGGTTCCCTCTAGTGGCCGCCCTCTGCACATGTGTGGACTTCGGTCCTGCGTTCATAGACATCTATGACGTAGTGCAGAGGGCGGCCACTAGAGGGAACCCAAGAGTTGGAGCTTAATCTGAGACGATTCTAACCGGCGTCGGGGTTGTATCCGGTGTGGCTTAGTGGATAAAGCATCAGCACGTAGAGCTGAAAACCCGGGTTCAAATCCCGGCGCCGGAGAGAATTTTTCTCCGTTCCATTACTCTTTCATCGTATGATGACTAAATTAAGGTTCGCTGCGTACCCAGGTTTCGAGGGGCAAACACACTCTTCCCTCGGCCAGTCCCTCCCCGTGTGTCGGGTAATGCTATGGAATGATGACGAAATGGAGAAATGTTGACGGAATGATGTGGATGCCTAATATGGGGGAACGGGAGAATCTCAAGAAAAACTTCAACTGCGATCTTGTCCGCTACTAGTATCACTATGGACTCGAACCAGGACAGCCTGCGTGACAAGCTGATGATCTAGATAACACAACAAATGCAACAAATACAGTGACAGTAAATAATGCAGATTACTTGAAAGTCCAATAGAGGATCAACACGATCAAAGAGACCACTATAGAGCACTTATAACTTACTCGTAACGAGTGCACCTCTGCACATAATGTGTTGGACATTGTCACACATCTGTGACACAGTGCATGAGGGTTGGCCACTAAAGGGAAGCTAACTTAAACTGAGAGGATTCAATCCGGCATCGGAACTGGAATGCGGTGTGGCTTAGTGGATAAAGCTTCAGCACGTAGAGCTGAAAACTCAGGTTCGAGTCCCGGCGCCGGAGAGACTTTCTCTCCGCTCCACCCATCCTTCATCTTATAATTCAAAGTTTTATTTGTTTATATTGTAATATTGGTTTTTAATTTCATTAACGTTTTCTGAACAATTGACTAAATTTGCTTTATGATTAATTTATGAACAGAAATAAGGTTAACAAACTGGATGCAAGTGTAGATGTGAGTTAGTACATAATCTATAATCTGGTATTACATTAAAATATAAAATATGTATAAAATCACATTATAAAATGATCAGATATATACAAAGACGAGAATATTGCGTGCATATCTGATGTTAGATTACATTTGTGAAGTATCTTAACTGATACAAATCTGCGTATAGCTAAAGACGTGTGCTGAAATTATTCGTATCAGTTTGTGCCGTTCGTTTCTCTAATTAAATGCGAAAATAGGTTGTAATAGTAAGTTAAATGGCGTATCATTACTGGATGAAAATGGTTCAGTGTAGCCGAAAACGCTAATCAAATTAAAAACTAATATTACAATGTAAACAAATAAAACTTTAATATGATAAGCTTAGATGGCCATTTATTTATTATTATTATTAGGGTACGGTTTGTTAGGTCGTTAAAATGTAATCTTAGGTGCCTAAAATAGGCTTAAAAGTGTGGAAAATTGTCTCTAAAGGATTGAAAATAGGCTCTAACAAAAAATAATGTTTTGTTTGAAAACATGTTCCAAATCATCAGGAATTCACTTCTAGAATTTAATAATTTTAAATGTTTATACACAGTTACCACCACTGCTACTAAAAGTACGAGAACAACAAATATCTAACTAGTTATACATGAACTAAACAATAAATGTGAAAAATAAGTTTTAGACATAAATTAGACACAGACAAGTCAAATGTAATCAATTTTTACCAAGCCTTGTCCGTTAATGTCCATAATTAGCTTATATAAATAACTAATACTTTTTCTAAATTTTCAACTAAAAAGCAATGCTGTCTGTCACTCAACACAAATTTGTATGCTGCAAATGAACGCTCCACATCCACTGAAGTAACAGGAGCGTATTTCAATTTTGGCACTAGTTGGACAGGAATGTTACATTGTAAATCCGTGTTCTTCCCTGCTAGGATATCTGAAGCAGTACGCAGATCCTTCAGTCCTACATTTCTCCGCAGAACTTGCTGCAGTTTATTGCGTACTTTATTTCCAACAGAGCCAGGAACACATTTGGAATTTAAAATACACATTTTCGAAATAAGAATGGATGATCTGACCTATTAGAGATAAAACATGCTTAATAGGTCAAAATAGGCATATTTAGGTGCTATTAAAATACAAATTTTAGGCATAGTTTTATATGAAACGCGTACTTGCAAGCTTTTATGAACTTATCTTTTAAGGATTAATAGTAATATACGTTACAAGAGCGGTATGTTGACGTTTTCATGGTCGAGTTAAAGATTGAAAAAGCGAAACGTAGTTGAGCTTTTTTAATTTCCGAGAACATGAAAACAAACATACCGCTCGTGTAGCGTACATTATTTTGTGCGAAGATCGTTTATTACATACCTGAAAGACGTATTTTTAATTAGTTGCAATGAAATCTCATGTTGGTTTCTGTTTAATGACGCCAACTTCGGAACACCAAAATTTCTTTCTTCAACATTGTTGCTATAAAATGTTTTCTGTGTTTACTATACTCCAGCAGGCCGTGATATACGTCTGTCTTTTTTTCCCCCAGTCTATAAATGCGAACTTAAAACAAACGGTAAGGTTATATAATGATTTATTTTTCATTTTAATATTTTAACAATATTATTTATATAACATATTACAGTAATAACATCGGCATCTGGAATCTTGTTGATTTTTTCACGGCTTCCTTAATGTTACTTGTATCAGGAATGCAATAAGTTTCGTGGAGTAGTAGACTTTACTTAATTTTTGAAAATATTTAAGAACAATAATTAACAGTGCAATTTAGGTGAAATTGCAGTGGTAAGTTTCCAATTTATAATTATTACTATGTTAAACGTCTCTAAAAATATGTTAAAAACCTAAAGCAGTAAAATGAATGTCGCGCTTAAGCGGTAAGAAGAGGGAAATTGTTGTGTGTGTTACGTTGGGAATACTGAAAGTGGTATTTCACACTTACCGCGTATTGGTTCTGTGCGGAAAACAAGCAAATACGCACGATCTCGCACAAAATAAGTTTTTACCTAAAATCCGAAATCTAATTATTATATATAGTAGAATTAAAATGTTACTTATACGATGAAGTCATATTAATTTTTAACCGGAACAGTAAAGCCCAACTAAAATTTTAACCAGTTCCGGCCCAACTACAGCACTGGAAATAAGTTACCTATACGTGCGTCAAGATAGTAACTTTCGTATTTCACTGCAGAGTATCCTCTTGCCAGACATTGTGGCAGGCCATATGTATGTCTAATGTATATTACTTCTGGGCGCGAAAAGAGAAGCTGATTAAAATAGTAACGTCACGTCACACTCATAACTGAGTGTGGGTTATGCGGCGGTATTCCCGATACGCTGGTTTTTTCTGTCTCATAATTAATTCTGTTCATCCTGGGATTATTTTTACACATTATCTCAGTGGCACCACGTGCGCCAAGATGCGCGCCTAACCCTGATACATGTCCGCAACAGGTGCACCGTTCGGAATATGAACCCCACATGGTCAGTGTGTGAAACTTGCTAATGACTCGATCAGACTTGCCCCTCAACAAGCCAACGACAACAAAGTTGGCAACGCCGCAGGACTGGTGTTGGGCGGGGGCCAGGCACCTGTGTCCCATTGCACGCCCTGGCAGTGCTTCAAAACCAATTTCAAACAAGTGATAATACGGCAGAACTGGGTCTCCCTCTGACTTTTATCGGTCACGTCGTATTCCGTAGCGAGGGTGGCAGCACTGCGGTAAAGAACAAATGTGTCTCGATTTCAAGACCTGAATAAATACAATGTTTTGAACGAAGAAAGTGGCTTTAGACTTTTAGAGGCATTGGGCCATGTTTACAGCCACATTTGTATGTAAAGGTTACCGCTGCAGATGTGAATTTTGACACTGTAAACAAGCAAGTGTAACCATTGTTGAGAAACACACATTTTTGTTCCTGGCAATTCCAGGCTGTGTCGCAGATCACAGGGCATTAAGCTTTTGGACGGAAAAGGGTAATTTATCTTTTGAGCTGAAGCATTCAAGTACCTAAATAAATACTTACTTACTAGTTTTTAAGGAACCCGGAGGTTCATTGCCGCCCTCACATAAGCCCGCCATTGGTCCCTATCCTTAGCAAGATTAATCCATTCTCTATCATCATATCCCACCTCCCTCAAATCCATTTTAATATTATCTTCCCATCTACGTCTCAGCCTCCCTAAAGTTATTTTTCCCTCCGGCCTCCCAACTAACACTCTATAGGCATTTCTGGATTCGCCCATACGTGCTACATGCCCTGCCCATCTCAAATGTCTGGATTTAATGTTCCTAATTATGTCAGGTGAAGAATACAATGCGTTTAGTACTGTGTTGTGTAACTTTCTCCATTCTTCTGTAACTTCATCCCTCTTAGCCCCAAATATTTTCCTAAGCACCTTATTCTCAAACACCCTTAACCTATGTTCCTCTCTCAAAGTGAGAGTCCAAGTTTCACAACCATACAGAACGACCGAAAATAAATATTCTATCTTTAAATAATCTTGCATGCATTACAGGTACAAAGGTTCTAGCTAATAGATGACATTCCGCTAATGTTCGCAGACGGAAATACAATAATGAGCCATACCGACTTATTTTATTAGTATGGTGGGTAGGGATTGTAATACTTACTATCCACACACCAGGAGAAAACCCAGTGCAAGAATTTGCCGAGCATTATAGTCCGGATCAGCTTACTTCATACCCAAATGGTGAAACCTAACCATTTCCCCCCTCCCCCCATTACTACATATGCTAGTGGATTGTGGTGATTTTCTAGTTTGCAGGTTGAACTTTCTTTTGCAAACTCCGTTTCGAATTTCGATACTGACAGATACTACAAATGGTGGTAGATTTCTGAGCCGGTTACTGGAAGCTAGTGAAATTTGAACATACTAATAAAGAATTAATATCAGTATTAATATTAATACATACTAGTTATTTTATGTGTTGCGTTGTGGTTATAATTCAAGACTATAGTCAGGTAAGTTTTCGAAGTTAGTACTAATAATTTCACGTGGTCAAACAAAATACATTTTTAGGTTAGATCTCGTGAATCAATTGTTTAGTCAAACCCTAGATCATATATATCCAGACAGCTCGACCTTATAGGCTTTGACGGTAACAAATGTTGTGAGGTTTACTATGCTGCCATCTAGTTGTTACATAAGGAGTCACGTTATAATTCCCATTTGAATTGCATTAGCGACTGTACTGCCATCTCCTGTTCGTTTACGGCGGACGGGTGGCGATCCTGACTGTTGTTCTCTTCAAAGTGCTGCCGATTTTAACATAGAGATGAGTTATCTGTTACACATATGATCTAGGGTCAAACCAATGAATTTCATATTGCCAGACAAAATACCTAACATGTTGGTCCCTTTCTCGTATAGTTTGCCTACGAAAATATGTTACAAATTATTGAATGATTTAGAATAACCTTCCAACATAAAGGTAAGGTAAATAAACAAGTCATTCACTACGTAAGATCGTATGATATCTGGTAACAGTTGGCAACACTGACAAGACGGCAATATTTGCTGCTTAGGAGCTGTTCTTACGTGGTCTTCACTATAGCCTACATCATTTACTGGAGAGAAAGATAAGGAGCAGGAAAATAACTACATTTCAAAAATATATGCCCTCAAGCTGAAGGTCTACTAGTTCTGTACAATTATGAAGCAATCAAATGCTATTAAACGGCCAGTAATTTATGTAATATGTTTATGCTATGTCTGATAAATACACTTAGTCCCGTGTGTGAAGTCAAATAATATCAACAAATTATTACTCAGTGACGGATTGTATAAGGCAGGCATCATATCTTTTACGAACTTTCGGCTCTCGTTGGTCGCATGAAATCCACTACTGATGCACATGGGACATGGGCGGGGGTTTCTGCGTTCTCTTCAACTTCCTAATTGTGCCCAGGGCTGTATTAGGTCATTGTGTATCTATAGGCCTAACTATATGTAGCTAAATTAATGTAAATAAATAACATAAATATTAAGTGAGTACGGCCATGTATTGAACAAAGGCATCTGAATATGCGACATGGCGGACAATGTTTTATCACTGCTAAAGAATAATAATTACCCTACGAACTACGCAAAAGCTTTCAAGAAAATTTCCACCCATAACCCGTCATTTCGAACCCAGCATTAACGCAAATCATAATATGGGAAAATAAATCGGTGTCACGTAGATGACTCTTTATTATTTACGGAGTGGCGAATAAATTACTTGACACTACAAAACTATAGACCTACTGTATTTACTTGCACACGTCATTGTGTTGTAAATGTTTTCCTCTTGCATTAATTTATCGTTAAAGTCTGTCTGAAACACTTGAACATACTTTCTGCAACAGGTCCCTGCCTTTGGTCAAGTTTTCGAATGTGTCCTCAATATATTTTCTGAGTTGTTGAAGTGTTTCTGGTTTCTTGTCGTAGACAGCGTCTTTGACTACACCCCAAACAAAGAAATCCATTGGAGTAAAGTCAGGAGAACATGGTGGTACCTCAATAGCTTCATGTCATTCTATTACTCTCTGGTTGAATGCTCTGTTCAGGTTTTTGAAAGCGAATGTCTTAAGAAACTGTCCACATGTATCGTGAGTCCTGGAACCACATCATTCCTAAGCCTGTCTAAATAATTTAAATGCTTTGCGAAGCAATCAAATAAATGAGTAATCAGCTGACTATCGTATTCTTGAGACAATACAGCCAATGTATCATGACAGAATTATCACTCCTTGGTGATTCTATCTTATTTACAATATAGTGGTCGACTTAAAATACTTACAATTCAGTGGTCGACATTTCGTGACTCACGAGACAACCTCTTAATACACAAGCAGGGTGGAGGGGTAAGACATGAATTCCCTCCCCTTAGCCATCACTTGTTCATTCAATGTTAAGCAGTCTGGGTATCTTCCTCTTCTATTTTCCCCTTTTGCTGTGTATTGCAGGCTGCATTTTATATGACGTAATCTTTGCTGAACACTGCTCTACATTGTCAAGTAACTTTTGGTTCTCCCAGTATGTCTTGCATGTTTTTGCAAGAATTAAGTGGCAAATGTTACAGATGTAATTACAGATTACAGATCAAAGTGACACTAGTAACCAGTGAGAATGGAGCCACATCTGATCTCATTCAGTGTACACCACTGCAAACCAGGTTGAAAACGCGATGGTGGTAGATCGATGAAACGCTGGAGACCAGGTTTAAATTAACCTAGTCATTAGGAAGCCGGTACAAGCCTGTGGGCCTAAGGCTACGTCCACAGTGAAAATTAGACAGATATAATGTAAACATAGGGGCTAATTAATGCTCATTTGTTCAATGAAACTAGTCATAGTGATACAAATAGCCATACACACAAACATAGATTTAAATATTAACATAGAAGCTTGCAAATAGTTTGTTTACGTGAAACTTAAGAAAGAGCTAATAAAAATGAATATGCATAAGCAGTTTACATCTGAAATATAGCAACGTTTAACGAAAAATTAATTACTTTACTCCAAGAACAGCCTATGACAAAGACATAAATCTTATGAAAAGATAATATACTAAAATAAAATTTATGGAAATCAATCACATAGGTATTGAAATCCGAAGGTTGATGATGTTTTTATTCATAAGCAAATTTCGGTGAAGATATGTTCAAATAATATCAAAATAGCGTGTTATTATTAAGCATAGGGATTGTACGTAGTGGTTAGAGCGCTTGGTACGTAGAACCAAGGACCCGGGTTTGATCTCCGGCGCCGGAGCGAATTTTTCTCCTCTAATAATAACCATTAGGATTGTAACTACATTCTGTGTACTGGATATGAATTGAAGAATTGTGAGGATATGAATAGATGTTAGGAGAAATATGATTAATAAACCTTCTTAATGCTATTTATTTTCAAGTCCAACATTGTAAATTGCATAATAGTCTGGCTTTTGTGGGCAGGCGCGTTGTCTTGATGGAAGAAAATTCCAAGATTCATTTTTATTTTTATTTTTTGTTGCATATGCTCGAGTAGTATTGCAATCCTGACAATTATTAGTATAGTTTAAAGTATGCACCTTTTTCCTTATCTTCAGTTTCAAGATTTTGCTTTTCAGCTAAACAGCACATAGAGCACATGCTGAAAGGTTTTTTACATTAGAAAAAATAAATGAGTATGTAGCCACTATCGCTGAAGAAGTGAAACTTCTTAAGCTGTAAATGTGTAGTAACGTTTTTAAATTTTCGTGCAATGAGAAATGATAAATCAGAGATTAATTTTAACATTTTCACATTCAATACTCTTCAGAATTTAAAAATGAAATGATTATTGGTATAGCCTATGATAGCTAAAATAAGATGAACAAAATGCTCTGCAGTCGTTCTAAATAACGTGAGAAAACTGCATCTGTAGTTGTTCCAGATCTGTTGTTCGTTCACTGAGTGAATTATTTGTTGTCAAAGTATATATTCCTCGTGAAGAATTTGTACCACTGGCTGCGCTTTGCTTGAAGCACAATTCAGAATATAATTTTACTCACTGCTTTCGACTGTATAAATTCACAACACTACATAGAAGACGGCAACCATTCCAAGAAATGTATGCATTAATTTGTATACTGCAGACATCAACAATTTCATTTACGCTATAACATAGCATTGTACACACTACATAATTCTGTAGCAACAACATGCAAAGTCCTCTTAAAACATTCGTCACAGATTTTTGTTTCACAGCTTTGGACTCTTATCCTGTCCATAGAAATTTCGCTTCAGTAATTTGCACAACTATACTTCGTGTCAAACCTGCATATTATGACCTTCAAAGGCGTCAGGTTCCCTCGTACAGAAAAGTGCAGCGTTAAAGAGTATCCTTATCAGGGGAGACAATTTGGCGCACGGAGATATTTTATTCTGGAATCCATTTGCTTGCCAAGTACGAGGAGAATGAACTTCTAAGTACGCTCGAAGAAAAAAAAAAAATAGCTCAAACCAGTCCCTCTGTACAATAATATAATGGGTTGTAGCGCAGTGTTCGAGCGGCAACGCACCGGGGACTGATTTCATTCTTCCTCTCTGTCTCAGTATATTTCTGTTCGCAGCGATCTGCTATTGGTTCTCGCCATATGCAGGAGATTTGTATTTAAGAAAACATTGTCATTTCTCGTTGTGGAGTTGGTACTCGTACATGTATTTTTTTTCATAAGGAATGAAGGTGCTGTTTTTATTTATTTATTTATTTATTTATTTATTTATTTTTGTTTTGTTTTATTTTACTTCATCTTTTCTGTGAATAGTTAGCACTTTGGCTTACATGCAGCATTTTGAATGATGACTTGCCTTCTTATTTTATTGTTCTGTCATGTTTATCTCCAATTTCTTTGTCATTGTGGCCTAAGTATTAAAGTTTATTATTATAATTTTTTATACATCTTGATTACAACTTTTAACACTGTATATCACTTTGGAAAACGTATTACGGTGTGTGTCTTTCACGTGTTAAATGCAAACGAAATATACAAACACACAAATGAAATTCTCAACACACAACTCAATTTCAGAACACACACACACTCTTCGACTCCACATTACACTACACAAACACACCCCCACAGGAAACAAAACAAAAGGCGCCAAGACCAGCAACAACCAGTTCTGATGATGGCTAATAGCATGCCGAAACATGCTAACAAGGTAACATAAAATATTTAACACGTGAAAGACACATAATACGTTTCTAAAAATATATATAATTTTAGTTGGTTATTTAACGACGCTGTATCAACTAATTATTTAGTGTCGATGGGATTGGTGATTGCGAGATGGTATTTGGGGAGATGAGGCCGAGGATTCGCAATAGATTACCTGACGTTCGCTTACGGCTGGAGAAAACCTCGGAAAAAACCCAACCAGGTAATCGACTCAAGCAGAAGCCGAATTATTATTATCATTATTATTATTATTATTATTATTATTATTATTATTATTATTATTATTATTATTATTATTATTCAGCTTAAACCTGGATCTCCGTGTAAACGAATTCTAAACCCACGATTTTACATGACTACTAACGATTTTTGTCTCCCTCACCAACCACAGTTTCGGAATTACTCCTGTATGTCCTTTCTCGCCAAATTCGGCAGAATAAAGCGAATTCTGTTGTTATTGTGGTGGTGCTGGTAGCTCTGCGACAGAGATGGATAACAAACATGTCGACTCAGACACCGGAATGAAGACAAGCTCGCGCATAGAAGGCAATTTTGTAACATTGCTTTGTTTACCAAGCCCCGAGGAGCCATATTACGTCCTGGTAACGGCTTTTGTTTTTTCCTTGTTGAAGTTATACCGGCCTGATATCGATTTTCCATTAATACTCATGAATAAAACTAGGAAATTACCAGGCTTTTATCATTTTTCATGTTCTCGAACTCTACTTCTCTGCAGATTACTTGAACATATAAAACAGTCTCTAGAATGAATGGAAATAGAGATTCTGTGTGATTAATTTAACCATTTGCCTTATTTTTGAAGGAAATCTTGCAGATAAATCTTCAAGAAATCAGCGTGTGGATTCCTGATTTTGACTTGGTTGGTCGTTTTGACGTACAGTATGGCTTTCGCCGCACAGAGTTTGGGCACCCGTTCAAATGCTTACTGTGTGTTCATTCCCAATGAAGTTACCTCCCCTCACTTGAGGACGCCACAGTTACATATGAAAGTAGTCCTGCCGCGCGGCCTCTCCCAGTAATATCTCGGCACCGAGAGCATCTACAGACCTGTGCGACCACTTGTTTGATTTATAATCATGAGTTCTGCAATATTGAAGTCATAATAGACACTTACTATAGGCTTTGAGTGGACCAAAGTGAAACATTTGTTGTGAGCTGGGACTAATTTCTAAATGTCGCGTCAGATGAAGAGAAAATACATTGCATGCCCTTTAGTAATTGTGTTTCTTGTCATAGGCCCATACTCTCCGTTTGTGAATTGAAACAAAAATAAAATATTCCAACCAAGACAACTATCTGAAACTGTGTAACGTATTCTAAGTGCCTATGAATCTTCCTCCATCGAACCATCACGCATCTCGTAACACGAGTCCAGACACGATGCCTTACACCACGACGCTTCGACGTGGGACTGATACAACATGTACAATTAATTGTTTAAATAAAGTTATATATATTACCTCTGATTGAGGCTCTGGCTGATACGTATATCTATATGACGATATGTGTCAGAGGAAGAGCAATTGTTTGTATGCATCTAAAATCTGATTACTGGAAATGTATCTATCGGCGATGTATGCATTGGAGGGCGAAAGGAACTGGCACCCTACCCATTATCTCCTGGCCTAGTTTCCTCATGAGGTGCCTTATTGGTGTTACTTATGAGGTTAAAATCTGTCTTCGGACTGAACAACAATTACAGTATATGTCTAATTCTTTTATTCGATTATTTTACGACGCTTTTTCAACTGCTAATATTATATAGCGTCTGAATGAGATGAAGGTGATAGTGCCAACGAAATGAATCCAGGATCCAGCGTCGAAAGTTACCCAGCATTTGCTGTTAATGGGTTGAGGGAAAAACCCTGAAAAAACTTCAACCAGTATTCTAGCCCGGACCAGCTCGTTTCACGGTCAGGCTTGCTAACCGTTACTCCACAACGGCGACTTATATGTCTAATTCTTAATATAGTAGCAATTACTGTTAATAATTATGAGTGCCTGTCCGGAGACTTTTTTTTGTGACTATCCTCCTGGCCGCTTGAAAGAAGCCGGTAGCGTAGGTGTGGAATGTGAAAGGACAGCTTAACGATAAGCAAAGAAAAAGGCGCACTGAATTATGTGCAATTGTATTTACATCGTTTATACCACATTGTCATAGACACGCAATTTGTAGAACATCCTCCAGCTGTATTGAAGATGTTTTAAAGTACTTTCCGTGCCGGAGAGAGTTTTTTTTCTCTGTTCTATCCATCCTTTATCATATAACGCAGAATTCCTGCACGGAAATATCATATGTACTTCGGTACATCAAAATAAAAAGAAATAATTTAACTTTTCGTTATGCTGTTCAATATTTTTAATGAACAGAACTAGACTCTTACGGAAGTTTCTAAATAATCTTAAATGACCAAGTTGTTATTTTTTTCTCCTCTCTCTTCTTCTTTCTTTTCTTTTTTTTTTATTATCTTGCTATATTACTTAATCATTTGTATTTGTATGCCATTTAGTACGACTTTGCTAATCAACATTTTATGTCTTGTAACCCACATGTATTCTCCTATTAGTATATTAATTGTATAATATATCTCAAGTGAATTAATCATCGAATTTATCTCGAGCATTTTAGGTCTTATAAATTGTGTGTTTGTGTGTGAGTGTGTGCGTGTGTGTGAGTGTGTATATTCCCCCTATGTTATGTAACTGATTTTGATTATGTGTAATTTTATACTTTATTTTATATATTATGTAATCGATCTTGACTATTTGTAATTTTATATTATGTAACTGATCTTGGCTATTGTAATTTTCTATTATATTTTATGTAATTTCTAAGGTATTTTCTTTTGTGTTGTTTTGTAATCTAATTTTGTATTTCATGTATATTGTTGAAACCTGGTTGAGTGGAAGAGAAGGCCTCATGGCCTTAACTGTGCCAGGCAAAATAAACCTACTACTACTACTACTACTACTACTACTACTACTACTACTGCTATTACGCAACGAACTACTTTCAGTAATGGAAACTGTTTTTAGCTAGTCTCTCACACTTTCACCGCAGGGATTAAGCGATCGTTGGAGACATCTTGCCAGTTGTCTCCTTGGACGCGGATCAACAACAAAATAATCTAGTATGCTTTTATGCACACAATTCTTCACGAGTATGCATACGGCCTACAAAATTCCTGGTAGAAAGTGTTACAGTATTATTTACAAGAGAGTTGCAGAGTTGCAGTCTTTATCTTTAGTCATGTCTTGATTTGATCTGCGTGCTGAAAATGCAGGACACTGATTTACTTGGTGACAGCGTCTCTGCCTTTGATTCGTGACTACAATTATTTTTATTATAAGCAACTTGCCTGATAATATATTTCTGATCTCATCATTAATAAAGAAGAAGGAAGTAGTACATTATTCATTGCTGATAAAGTGCACAAAATTTTAAAACGTGTTCTAAGTCAGATGAACAAATAGCTATATGAGTCTCGCACGTGGAGTTGTAACGAATCCAACGAGTAGGACACATTGCTCAACCTAAAGGCGAAACGTTTTCAGTTTTTGCTTCCTTCACCAGCAATGGGATAAGTCAAAGCTACACCTATTCGAAAGTTTATGCGATCTTTAGTCTCTTCTAAACCATTCAAAATGATGGCCTGTTTTAGAGCCCTTAAGTTCTGCTGTAATTTGCCTTACTTTTGCAAATCACGTATTTAAGTTTGTTGTCCGTTATGTATGTCAGAAATCTCTCGTCTATAGTCTTACAAGCAAACATTCTGATGAGGGCAGATAAAAAGTTATTTTTTTTTTCTTCCACCATGTTAATCCTAGGGGGGGGGGGACCTAAAAATAACCGGAATGTTTTTTTTTTTTTTTTTTTTTTTTTTGCCACTGCTGAAAACAGTGCTGGAACTCTTGAGGGAGGATACTGTTCAAAGCCGTTAGCGTGTTTTCTTTGACGTCATCCACATCACTGAATCGCTTTCCTTTCAGACATTTCTTCATCCGTGGAAGCAAAAAAAAGTCCGACATAGCCAGATCGGGTGAGTAGGGTGGATGAGGCACAAGCACCATGTTGTTGTCAAAAACTTCGGACCGTCACACCGACACACCGTCACACCGACAGTTGAATTGCGGCGAAAGGTGACAGACCAATAGTGAGTAATTTCATAATCAGAGTGCACGGTGTATCACAGTAGCAAGAAAATCGAGCCTTTTTGGGAAGGGTACATAACACTTTCCGGTGCCAAGAACACTTACGTGAAAATCATAGGAGCATGCAAAAAAACATGGTTTGTTATTTCCAAGAAAGGCATCTTGTGTGTAGGCCTACCTAATAAGACTGTCAATTCACCGCACTCCACGAGATTGATCAAATTAATTCCATTCGAGCTTTACCAATCTTATTAAGTACACAGAAGGTGCCTTTCTTGGAAATAACGAAACCTAGTTTATTGAAGGCTCGATTTTCTTGGGAATTTATGCTGTGAGTCGCCGTGCACTCTGACTATGACATCAATCACTACTGGTCTGTCACCTCGTGCCACATTTCAGGTGTCGTGTGACTCCTGACGCACATGATGTCATTCAAATTCATTATCAGAGATCGGAAACAACCCTGTAGTTAATGTTCAATTTTTACTTTCTTCCAAACTCGTAATTTCCTAGGAATATAAGGAACACGTTAAATATTTCCCTTTCCCCTTTCTTTTAAAATCGATAACTCGGTTTCCCCGGTAAAGAGCAATACCTCGATTATCATCAATGATTGCAGTGGGAACTAATCAATTATATAGGCCTACCTTTTTGAATAACTAGATTTCTATTTATTTTATGACCGAGGACACAACTGAAGACCCCGACGACATTGACCGGTCCCGGAATTTGAACTTGGTATCTCCCGAATACGAGGACAGCGTTTTGCCACTGAATCACCTCAGATGAAATCTCCATAGGTAAATAAAATAACTAGTTTATATATTTTTCATACTGAGAATTTACGAAAACTGGCTTTCGTTTTCCGAATTTAGTGAGTTTGCGTTAAAGATAGCCCTTCAACTGAACCTAAGGTATAATCACCATGGACACTACAGATAAATAAAATAGCTAGTTTATACATTTTTATTCTTGAGTTTTACAAAAACTGACATCCGCTTTCTGAAATAACTGATTGAATTATGAGGCTGGATACAGTCCAATTTACGCAACTCGTGGTCTTCTGTATATAGAGTCATTGCTGTTACTTAGGGGGTATCGTCTTTCAGAAGCGATGAGGTTGCACATGCCATTTATTCGTCCAGCTCAGCACTTTATTTGTTTGTTTATTTCACTCGGTATTTCTTGTCGAGTATATTTACATTTGAGCGTCGTACCCACCATCGTCCTGGCACTATAAAATAGATTCATGAGTGGCCGGTTTTTTTTTTTTTCGTAACGATTCGGTGTGTGTGTTCTTTTGTCTCTTTTTTTTACTTTTTCTCCCACTTGGCACATTTTCGAACCGCTTAAACTTTATAGCTCTGGATTACAACGGCAGAACTGCTGCAGTTTTATCTGTTCCCAGTTCGCCCCGAGGTCATTTCAGACTTTTTAAGGTCACTGACAGTTTAAGTGCCTCTTCAAATGCCTGTTCTTCCGTCGTTGTTGCTTTTCAACTTTGCAGACGAAAATAAATTAATGGGTTTAACTATTCCCAAAAACAAATTTATTGCATAAGGTCTAGCGATCAAGAGGACCGTGCTATGTTTTATGCATGTAGGTGGTATGTGCGCAGTAACAAGGATTCTTGAAGAAATATAATACCCTGTTGATCGACCGGATATCTCGTGACAAATGAGCGGTGACGTTGCTAAGGTATCAGACTTCTGTGCTTCCACTGGAAAGCAGAGTCAAGTCCTTTTACTTTGTATTCTGTCCAACGATGCTCCCAGCTTCAATTGTATGCCTGCTATAAAATGTCACAGGATAAATTATAAATTGATATATAGGCAAAAGATTATTTCCTGAAGTAATTCGCATATTTAACAGAAATATTTATGAATGTTTTTTTTTTTTCGAAAACATGATTATTATTATTATTATTATTATTATTATTATTATTATTATTATTATTATTATTATTTTAATTCATTGTTCGATACACTCTTTAACACTTTTAATCACTGAATAACTTTATGATATCTTTACTATATGATATATCTAATCGATCAGTTTCGATTATTCGATCAACTTATATTGTAAAATTAATCGATCAAGAATATTTAATCGAATAATCGAGTCGATTAAAATTAATCGGTTATACTTGATATTAATTATTATTTTGTTAGGCTAATGCAAACTCAGAGTAAAAATTCCGACAATGTTCGTCCCTCAGAAATTTCTTACTTCAAACACAATAATACCGTTATTTTGTAACTGCGAAGCAGGTAGCATAGGGAAGATCTTTGCACAGACACTTCAGAAAGAGATTAATATATGAGGACAGTGACTTGGTCTACCCTTATTGAAACATGAAACACAATGCGAAACCCTTATTAAGTTTGTCAGCTCGTCTTCCTAGCATATGAAATACATAGACTGGAATTCGCCCCCCTTATCCCTTAGCCATGGCTACACTATGTACAAGTGAGAGAGTAACTATCTTCTTCTCTTTCTAAAATTTTGTAACCCGATTACAATAAGGGCCAGTCTGCTGTTCTGTTACAGTTTCTTTACTGAGCTTATAGATGAAGCTTGTGTGTTTAGTTTGATAAAGAAATAAAATCAGATTTCTGTGGTCTGTGAAAAAAGTAAAAACTCCCTTATGTCATAGGCCTATGAGAATTTGAGAAGTAAACTTGGTGAAACGTTTGGATTTAAATTGAACGATCGTAGAGGAGTGCTTGACAGAAAGAATCCCCGGAGAATTGGCACAATAAATTATAAGCCTACATAATAAATATGTTAGTAAATAGTCAGATAGTATTGTTTTGTAATATAATGATAAGTATATACATATATACTACATTTTATACTTATGCTTATCACCAAAGACAAATTAAATTTAACAATAATTGTGTATTCCAGTAGATTAAGACTTTTTTTTCAAATCGATTAAAGTTCGATTAATATATCGATTAATCGATTAAATTCAAATCTTTAATCGATTAAATATTTTGATCGATCGCCAGCACTAGTTCAAACCTGTCTTAGGACAGTTCACTAAACAACTTGAAAGCATCTTTAGATGGGATCATTACTTCCAAGATGAAAACGACTCCTGTATTTACTTCTATAGTCCCGTCGCTCTAATTTCCGACAGCCAATCGCGTTGCAGGTCGGCTACATTTAAACGTGTGCGTCTTGTGATTCGCTTATGAAGACATTCATTTCTTAAGGCTCGATAAATGCTAATATAATCGCCCGCCATTTTGGCTCTTTCTTTGGCGTTCGCAGAAAGCACACAAAGACATTATTTGCCGCTCAATTATTTGCTGAATTACAGTGCGTTTGATTTATTATCATAGGAGCTACGACATGATAATGTTTAACGGTGTGGCAAATAGATTCCTCGTATGGTAGCTCGGGAACGAAAGAACAAAAATGGCGAAGGGATACTACCTACCCAGACTTTATAGAGCCTTCACTTCCTAATACGTAAGCAAAGAGGCAGAGTCACGCCAACAGCGTCGCGACTATAGTAGCGATCGAACAATCAACATTTTTATAAAATGTTTTAACAGCAATTGAACTTCGCATTTTACTCCACACACTCATGTTTCTGAAAATTGCGTAATTTTGTTAAACAAATGACAGTCAACACCGCAATAGACAATTTTGCACAACAAAGAAAAATTCTGGTTTTACTGAAACACCTTGTACATACGTGTAGTATTATTAGTAGGTGAGTCGCAGATTTAGTTATTTGTTTTCCCTCTTATTTTTCCGTTGTTTTTTACAAGCACTGGAACAACATTCAGGATCGTTAACTACTGATGGAATGTTCCAGCCATACGTACACGCACGTACACAGACTGGAAACTTGTATGAGTCTATAAAAACGCATCAAATGTCGCATGTTGGTGGTCTATGATTATAAACCAAGTCTTGCCGAAACAGGTTGTCAATGAAAGACAGGGTTTTCGACCTGAGGTATTGTGTCACGCAGCCGGGACACGCCTCGCTCCTAATTGCAGCTACTTCTGTCGTCTAGCAGAACTAATTCTGCAGGTGCAGAATTGTTGGACTGTACAATCTTCACCGGATATGCATAACGGGGCTTTAGTTTACAAAAACATCAGTTATACATAGATCTATATTACATAGACCTAACCACTCATTTTTTATATAATAGAATTTATAATAGGCCTATCTCTTCTAAGTTAGAAGATCACTGTATAGACATTGAGATGATACGAAGAGAACGGAAAATGTTGTAATTATGACTGAGCAAACGGAAGTATTTGGGAAGACAGCTTCACTTAACTTGTCCAGAATCTACCGAAAATAGAATGCCAGCTTTTGACGAGATGTTTTCAGCTGTCTGTAAATAGGCCAGAACTAAGACTTTATGCATTTTTGTTTGTTCTTGTATCATACAATAATAACTTACTTAGACTTCTACTAATCTGCATTTCTTTGCTTCATGTTTTATCCCCTTCATTGGTACCGAATTATAACCCAGTGCAGTGTAGGGTAAAGGTTTAATATTGTGATACTAATAATATTATGATAGTACTTTTTGAGAATTTTTTTACAATTTTACTGAGCGAGAGAAGAACTGGTTTTGTGCAGAAACTTGTCCACGAACATTCCCTTAATACGTTGACGCAAGAAGACTATCTTCCTCTCGTTCAGTAAAATTGTAATACATTCTCAAAAAGAACTATAATAATATTAATATCACAATATTAACAACCTTTACCCTATATGAGGTTATGTATCTGTGGACCAACACTTGACAGGCACACATTGCCGGCCCCTGGTCGTGTGGTCAGCATGGCACAGGACAGCCCTTACCAGAAACAAAGTCCAAACGGAAAGGTCTAGATATTTTAAAATGTCCATACTAGGAAGTCTAGATAGGTAGTATTAGTCTATAACATTTCATCCGTGATTGAAAGGTCCAGTACAAAGTGATGTCAAAAGTTAAAATTTCCAGTAGACAAAAAGACCGAAAGTGTAAAAACATCAGGAATGGAGTGAGGTGTTATGTTTAGTATGTTTAATGAGAAAAAGAGTACGTAGACTAGGATATTTTCAAGGTGACACAGCTAAGTCATTGAACTAAAGAAATTATTTATTTATTTATTTTTATTTATTTATTTAATTAATTTTATTTATGTATTAATTAATTAATTAATTTAATTAATTAATTTATTTAGCTGATGCCCTTTGTGTTTAGCGGATTGCATTCAGTTACGTTACAACTTTTGTCATCAACTCATCATGATAAACATTTTGTCCTTTAGACTTGCCTCTATATTATGTATCACTGTATGTATTTTAACTCAGATCTGAAATAGCGATAAAATTATTTGAACCGTTGAGAGCAGAAGTGGTGTAAGTCAAAAATGGGTAATGAGAGTTAAAGTAAACATTCTGTAAAATACAGCGCAAAGTAGCAATTAATATTCATTTTATTTAAACTATTAGTAGTCAATGGATAGCACGAAGAACATTAATTGCTACTTTGCGCTGTATTTTCAGAATTTTTATTTTAAACCTCATTACCCAATTTTGACTTGCATCACTTCTGCTCTGAACGGCTCATTTATCAGTTGAAATAAGGACATTTTATGTACAGTTATTAAAGACTTAATATAATTACTAAATGAAGATAAGATCTTTGTGTCCATATTTAACTGTTTCCTGTGTTTTATATGTGAAAAAATTTCCAGTGTGAATTCAATAATACCACTTAATTAAAAAAAATTATTTTCCATTTTGATGAGTGGGAATTTTTTTGGGACAGTATTCCCGGAAATATTCCCTTTGGTAAAGTTCCCTGGAATTTGCCCATCACTAGTCATCAGTGCTCTATGCGTAGTTTTGTGATATGGAGCAGAAAACTTCTTCACATATCCTGCTGGCGTATCTTAACTGGATGAAGCTAGGTGTAAATGGCTTGGTTGGTTATTACTCGACCGAGGCCAGTGGAGTCCTGCAGCCTGGAGCGCCACTTGTACTGCTCCTGCGTTCGTATAGCGTCAACGCGATAGTTCACATTACGTCCGCGGCTCCACTCGCCTCGGTCGAGTAATACCGAAGATACGAGGGGGATTAAACAACCAATCGGTGCAAATTTACACTTACCTCAGGAATATATGTATAATACTTGTACACGAAGCGTACAATAGACTAAATTGCCCAATTTTTAAGTCCCAGTAATAAGTCACCCTATTTGTGAAGAAGAAAAGGAGATGATTATGATCATCCATTATCACGGTATTGCCTTTGCATTGTCTCTCAATAACTGCATGTAAACCTGAATTCACATTAAATATAGAATTGCAAGTGATATTAACGGTAGGTAATATTTACCTCTCAGTATTGTATGTCAGTATTTTGAACATACAGTATTTATTTTTTTTAATGTATACACATTTAACTTTCCTTTTTTTCACTTTGTTATTTGTGTATTTTTTTCCCGCCTGCTACATTACATTATATTACATACATTACATATCACATATATATATATATACAAACAAACTAATACTATGATACATCATATACATAGGTATTTAAATACAAACTAATACTATGATACAAGTTTGTTGGTACTTCCTCTCTCTTTTTTTTCTATATACAGCAAACATAGTGTATAATTCTTGTGTTGTTCCTGCTCACTCGTATTTGACTCTTTTTATATTTCATGTACAATTCATAGCCATCACAATCACGTATTTCATTTTGTAAAATATAATGCACCGTGTTCCCAAGAATCCAAATACAGGGACATCACTTTATTTTTACCAACATTTTTAACATTAACCTGGCTATACTCGGAAACACTGTTGCCCCCTTCCATTACAGGAGTTTGATGTTACTAGTGCAATATGTAAACAAATCATTTTACTAGGTATAGGAGGAGAGAAAAGTAGTGTATCCATTTATGTTGTAGGGAAATATGATATTACGATTTTCAGTTTGACGATCACTTTTACGGAATTTATCAAAATACAGTAGAGTAGTAACATTTTTTTTTTCAAAAACTCAACTCTTCAGGCGGCTATGTTCGTTATGTAATGTCTACTTTATTTAGCATATTAATTATTGGTGTTAACATACAATATAGAGAGTATATTTAAATTGAGGGGGTCATAAGTAAAGGGCTCTAAGTGCACTTAAGTTACTTTTGACAAAATGGGGTTTACATATTTAAGGTTTCGTAAAACCGGTGAAATTTTTATTTAAATTTTAATGTGTGATCCGATTAAAATATCCCTTTGCCACTAAAATTTTAGATACTTTTGCTTACACTGGATGCACTTAACTCATGTTATTACAAATGTCACTAGCATTCCTTTGCTTCTAGCCACCTCAATTCAAAATAAGGTAATCTGAATTTTTAAACAAGTTGCTGAAAATGGTTGCCGTTCGTTACAATGCAGGCTTCAATTCTTTACGCATATTATTAAAAACATTTTGAAGCATATTCTCTGTAATTGAATTTATCGTTTCATGAATATAATTTTTAGTACGGTATTGTTAATATAGGTTCTTTCCTCTATAGAAAGCGCAACTATATTTATGAAACACACTATACACTGCAGTGTTTACTTCACTGCTTGAAGACTTCGAATGCAACAGCAGCCGTAAGTTTGTGTGTCTGACGGGAGCAAGGACGTTAGTGAAGGGGCGGGAGTGAAGTACATTCAGAAATGCAGATACAATAAAAATGCAAGTAAAAATAAAATGATGTCCCTGTACAAGCGTCCTGTTTAAACTTAGAGACTACTTTAAAATCTGGATATAAGGACTAAACCACGGGTATCGATCCATCTTCAATCCCTGTAAATAGTATTCCATATGTTGCCAAAGAGCATGTGTTCTGGTGCATCGTCCAAAAATGTGAGTCAAAGTTTCAGGTTCACCACAAAACTCGCAATTTGGATCATTTAACAATTTTATCCTATAACGTCTGTATCTGGTGGCTATTAAATCGTGAATAACTAAGTACCACGATGATTTGACCGGAGCATGTAGTATTTTATTCGTGAATATTTTCCCACAATTGCACTAGATTTACTCCTACAGGAAGGATGTTGACTACCCGCATTGTTACCAACTCCCCATATTGTTGTAGGTGTCCATAGATTTCCCTTTTTGTAGGACAAGCATTTCCCACATCCAACATATTTATGTAATTTATGGTCAGAAGTTAGTGTGCCTTTACTCGTATACGTAAACAGCTTGAACCATTCACACCACGCTAGCGTGCAACACCCGGGGGTCAGATACGTAATAAGAGCTTTATGAATTATTCATCCAAAGCAAAGATGAATAGTTTCCACTTGATCGGAATTAAACACATTACAAATAATAGATTTCTTTTGATTTATGTATGATTTAATGTTCTGGTTGAAATAAGTGAAGAAACTGAACATTTGTGACGGAATATACAGGGACATCATTTTATTTTTACTAACATTTTTAATATTAACCTGGCTATACCTTTGGATCAAGACTGAGAACCGCAAACACCGTTTGCTACCCCCTTCCACGACTGGAGTTCGATGATACTGGCGTAAAATACAAACAAATCACTTTACTAAGAATAGGAGGGAAGAAAAGTAGTTCATCCCTTTACGTAAACTAGGAAATATCGCGATTTTGAGTTTGATCATTTTCATTAGGTTTTTCTTTAATCAAAGTACAGTACAGTATTAGCAATGAGTGTTTTTACTCACGAACTGAGCTGTCCATGCGGACATATTCATTATGCAATGCATATTATACTGTCTACAGCACATTAGCGTACACTATGGAGAATGAAGTTAAATTGAAAAATAATCATAATATGGATATTTAAACACATTTTTGAAAATGGTGGCCGTTCATTTCGATACAGGCTTCAGTTCTTTTGTGTATATTATCGCACTATAGACTATTTCATCTGATTCCAATTGCCGGTTTCATCCTTCGTACTAGTAACTCATGTTGAAATAATTCTGTACCTACTCTATAAAAGAGTACCTTACGTACTATAAATTCAATCTTCACTTCTGCTCGACCCGCACAGATAAAATTACTCAGACATGCTATCTACTGTCCGTCCAAGTGGTTATGCCGCAGGATCGTAGACGGGGGGGGGAAATCACGTGATAGTTAATTACTTAACGAGGCCCTTTTATTTAAGTTATTTTAAACAGTTGTATAATATTACTTAAACGTTCAATTCCTAACAGAGAATAATGTTTTCAGAAAAGAGCTAAGACAGCCCAGCTTTTACATAGGGGCGAGCAGAAGCAGGTGGGGGAAATCGGGATGCGACGTAGGCAAACGGACAGTACCTGTGCAAAAATATGATTCAATATTGAAAGTTCTTTCGTCACTGGAAAACGCGAACATATTTCTAGGACGTACTATACTCACTCAGTGCTGTTTACTATATGCGGCCTTAGTTCTGTGAGGACAGTTGGAACTTCATTAGTAGAAGGGGTGGGAGTGAAGTACATTCAAAAACTCAGGTACAATAAAAATTGAAGTAAAAATAAAATGATGTCCCTGTATAATAGAGCTTGCATTATACACTTATCCAAAAACCCACACACAAACAACTTTGAGTGTCATAGCTGGTCTAATAAATGTTTATCAAGCTTAAGCGCTCATGTTCCCAACGGCAATATGCGAAAGATTATTTTTGAAATATGTATGTGTTGTCTGTTTATGCCGATATGTTGTGTGGTCTTGTACTGTAGTTTCTTTTAAACTTTCTTTGCAGTTATGGAAGACTGAACTTTTTTTTATCTTTTCCGATAATGTCAACGTTACAAAAAAAAATGGTAGACACGTGACGGATTGCCCGTCGTGTGGGTCAACGCGATATTAGCTGAATGAATTACAGATAGGGGGTGAGAAGCACAAACGCACATAAGTATTTCCGAAAAGGAACTGAAAACAATTTTGTGCGAGATCGTGCGTATTTGCTTGGTTTCCGCACAAAACCAATCCGCGGAAAGTCTAAAATTCCACATTCAGTTTTCCCAACCTAACACACATAACAATTTCCCTCTTCTTACCGCTTAAGTGCCATATTGATTTTACTGCTTTAGGCTTTTAACATATTATTTTTAGAGACGTTCAATATAGTAATAATTATGAATTGGAAACTTACCATTGCAGTTTCACCTAAATTGCACTGTTAATTATTGTTTTTAAATATTTGCAAAAATTAAGTAAACTCTACAACTCCACGAAAGTTACTGGTTACTGCATTCGTGATGCAAGTAACATTAAGGAAGCCGTGAAAAAAATCAACAAACTTGGCGATGTTATTACTGCAATATGTTATATGAATAATATTGTTAAAATATTAAAATGAAAAATAAATCATTACATAACCTTACCGTTTGTTTTAAGTTCGCATTTATAGACTGGGGGGGGGGGAAGACAGACGTATATCACGGCCTGCTGGTGTATAATAAACACAGAAAACATTTTAAAGCAACAATGTTGAAGATAGATATTTTTGTTTTGCAAATTTGCCGTCATTGAACAGAAAGAAGATGGAGATTTCATTGCAACTAATTAGAAATTCCTCTTTCAGGTATGTAATAAACGTTCTTCGCACAAAATAATGTACGATACACGAGCAGTATGTTTTCTTTCAATTCTCGGAAATTAAAAAAGCTCAACTACGTTTCGCTTTTTCAAACTTTTCCTCGAACATGAAAACTTCAACATACCGCTCTTGTAACGCATATTACTATTGAGAGTCACGGATATTGAATCCATGTTTTATACATTTGCTTTCAACTGACTGAAATGAAAAAAGTAAGGGAAGAATCACGGAATGTTGTATGGAGGCCTACTTACTAATGGAGTTTTGAAACTATACTTTTTTTTCGCAGAGCATAATCTAGAGCAATTTTGGGTAAAAAAAAAAATGCAAGAATACCTCGAGTATGCAAAAAAAAAAAAAAAAGACAACTCATAAACTTTTGTTAGCATGTTCAATCTCGTATTATACAAATTAAGTTTTTCATTTATGATTGCCATCGAAACAGAAGAGAGAAATGTTTATTGAACCTGAAAATAATATGACTGTGTGTGTACCGAATATAGAGTTCAGATTTGAGACGCCTTATTTAACGCATTAATTATTTTTTATTTTATAACTACTGATAGCCTACATTTTTTATTTAAATGTTCTTCGTTATTTATGTTCCTAAATACAGCATAGGCCTAAATGTATGTTAATAAAGCGTTTTTGCTACATTCTGTAAATCATCTCCCTATCTTTCCGATTCCACAGTCTTTCTCGGTATCATAACTTAAATACTCTGTCACAATACGATAATATGCTAGAAATACCACTCCACACATCATCTCTTTATTCTTCATCTTTTACTGTTGCTACTTCTCATCGTCACTTGAATTCTCTGCCGCCTGAAGTCAAGAGCTGCCGAACTTTAATTTCTTTTAAATGTAAAATAGAAAAATATCTTATGATGAGCTGCCAGACCTAACGCGTTGCAAATATTTAATGTAATGTGATCCACTGTATTAATTTTTATTTTATTTATTTTTTCTTATTTTTATTGTGTCATCATGTAAATCGTGTTTATTTATCACTTAACACCAGTATGTATCCCACTGTGTTGCTTTTTTATTATTAATCTACTTTTTTATTGTGTACATTTTATTCAATTGTCGGTTTCTGATTTAATTATGTGAATCCTACTTACTTGTAATCTAATACTAATATGTATACTAATGTGTTTATTTTTATTTTTACTGTGTACATTTTTTTTATTGCATTATCGGCTTTTTATGTGATTCGTATTTGATTCTAACAACGTTAATATGTATTCCACTATGTTTATTTTTATTTTATGAGGTAAATTTTATGTAACTATCTCTTTTGATCTCATTATGTACCTAAATTGTATCGGTGTGTAATTACTTAATTGAGATCCAGTTGTATGTTCAACTATGATCGTAAGCAAGTGTTAATCCTGGTTGAGTGTAAGAGAAGGCTTTACGGCCTTAACTCTGCCAGGTTAAATAAAGCCATTATTATTATTATTATTATTATTATTATTATTATTATTATTATTATTATTATTCCCTTCAGCTCTTTAAACGAACATTCCTGGGTCGGGTCGCGACCCACAGTTTGTGAACCATTGTATTAAAACCTAATCGTAATATTGTAGAATCAGTGTTGTGTAAAAATGTAAATCTCTCAGCAGATTAGGTCTACTTTCTGAATTTCGGAAGCGAAGACACAATATGTTTTATGAAGTACTAGCGTACTGAAGATCGTGTCTTGACAGTTGACACCGGCAATATATGTCGTCCTGGTGTGCATTTTCCAATGGGTGAAGCTAGTTATGTGCAGTTAGATAATTAAAGACTGTTTTAGAAAGATGAGGCAGTGCAGAGAGGAACGTGTTATGTAAATATGTACAGCCTCATAAATATTTAAGTGGCATGTTTACCGTGTTACAAGAAGTAGGATAACTAATATCGTAGAACCGCGGGTAATACTCGAGTATGATTTAATGGTAACAACGTGACAGGTGGTCCTTGTCCCTGTAATTATTACCATTATGGAATCTTGAGTGCTGCTGTTTTTGTCACTATGGCAACATCATTCAGTAGGTTTTCATTTGTTTGTTTTTTTATTTTGTGTGTCTGTGCGATTATTATTATTATTATTATTATTATTATTATTATTATTATTATTATTATTACTATTATTATTAGGGCTAGAATTTTGATGACCTATAAATCATGAAAAAATGTCCTAAAATCAATGTATTTATGACCTAAAAATATTTCAAAAATGCCCTTAAAAATGCCCTAAAAATTGATCTTACATTCTGAAATTGGCTTAGTAGGAAAAGGAGTTTTGTGCTACTTAATATTTAGACTAGTAATTAAATTAAATTCTAGTACCAACATTTAAGTTTATTTAATTTTACATAATTTTTTCTAAGCGGTACACTTTTAACTATTATTTTACCTGATGTAGTTTCCATGTAGCCCATCACAAGGCCACACTTATACGGAATTAGCAAGTATAGAGGAGTCTATATTGAAGGGATGGTTGGACTGATCCATTACATGTGGTGTATTATGTTAAAAGGGCAATATTAGTCTAGAACAACGATTAAAATATTATACAAAATAATGGGTATTAGACACCGACGTAGCTCGGTCGGTTAAGGCGCTTGCCTGCCGATTCGGAGTTGCACTCGGGCGCGGGTTCGATTTCCGCTGGGTTTGATTATCTGGTTGGGGTTTTTTCCCCAAGTTTTTCCCAACCGTAAGGCAAATGTCAGGTAATCTATGGCGAATCCTCGGCCTCATCTCGCCAAATATCATCACTATCACCAACCCAATCGACGCTAAATAACCTCGTAGTTTATACAGCGTCGTTAAATAACCAAGTAAAAAATAAAGGGTATTAATGGACAAAATATGTAGACAAAATATCAAAGGAAATAAACGTTATTTTATATTAATAATGGGGATTTGTGGCGAAAATTAAATGAAATTGCCTCAAAAATGTCCGAATAACACAAAAGATGCTCTTATGAGTTGAAACAGGGAAAAAATGCAAAAAAAATGCCCTAACAAATATGTCTTAAAAGACTCAGTTTATCGCATAACATATACATACTGAAGCAGCTATGTTTCTGGCTTACTATACTGTTTTTTTTTTTTTTTTCATAGAAAGGACTTTGCCGACAGACCTACTGCACACTACTAATTGGTTGTCATAAATAAATGTCTTCCTTACGGTGACGGAAATCTTGTCTTCTCCTGTCAGTAACCAGTCACAACCCTCGTTCAGAAGAATTGACAGGCTCCCGTCAAATCCACGTGGAGGCAGAGTTGTCGCATCTTTTCCGAATTCCAAGAATCCCGTCAGTCTCATTTCAGGGTCAGCAGGATTGTGGCAACTGTGCAATGTTGGGACGAGGGGACAGGATGGAATTGTCAGAGGTGTTTGTGTAGGAAGTCATAAATCTGTAAGTGGGTGTTCAAAGGAGCCACCGAACTGCACTCCTTGAAATAAATTAAGGTATAGAAGAAAGATGCAATTTCATCAAAATCCTAGACCTAATTATTATTATTATTATTATTATTATTATTATTATTATTATTATAGCTGTTATACCTTATTTTATTTCAAGGAGTGCAGTTCGGTGGCTCCTTTGAACACCCACTTGCAGATTTATGACTTCCTACACAAACACCTCTGACAATTCCATCCTGTCCCCTCGTCCCAACATTGCACAGTTGCCATAATCCTGGTGGCCTTGAAATGAGATTGACGGGATTCTTGGAATTCGGAAAAGAAGCAGCAACTCTGCCTCCACGTGGATTTGACGAGAGCTTGTCAATTCTTCTGAACAAGGGTTGTGATTGGTTACTGAGAGGAGAAGACAAGATTTCCGTCACCATAAGGAAGATATTTATTTATGATATCCAATTAGTAGGGGGCAGTAGAAGGTCTGTCGGCAAAGTCCTTTCTATGAAACTGCACTCCATGAAAAAAAAATACAGTATACTACTCCCACTGCTACTATTACTGCAAATTCTTTTCTTCTGCTTTGGGACATTGCCGAAGGGGCCGCCCAGGGGTTTGACAGCCGATTGCTTTGAAAATTGCAGCGAAGCATTAAAACCGCATCTCCCAGCCTGCACGCAACTGTCAGCTGAGCTCTGCACAAACAAACCCAGTCGGCTGCTTCCGGATCCATTGTGTAAAACAATTGAATGTATGCGTTCGCTGAAAAAGAAAAGCGAGGGACGTTGTTACAGTGTAGATTGTAATTCTGTCGATTGTTTTATGTGGGTGTGAAACACGGACTCTCACCCTGAGTAATAGGTTAAGGTCGCTGGAAACAAGAGCATGGCAGATAGCCGAGGAATAACGGTGCAATACTAATAACACGGCTGCATTGTGCATTCCTTAGCGCAGAACACAGATTTTTACTTTCTCCATAGCAACATCGAAGCATTTGACGTACACTCTCTTCTTGCCATGGCTGGACATGGCTATTGAAGCACATACATTGCACCGCGCTCTATTTCAGACGAGTTGTTCATTTCTGGCCATGATTAACCACACAAATTCCACAATTTGGGACATCTGGCAGACATCTACGGCTGACCACTAGGATCCAGAATACAAGCAGAGTTTAAATTAAAAATACAATATGATTGCGGAGAGAATACGGAACAATGATAAATTTAAAAATAAAGTACAATTTGATTTCGGAGAAACATGAGATGAAAGTACATTGAAGAGTAATGAAATGAAGTAATATATATATTACGTGATTATACAACTGATTGTGTAAAATGGATAATGAATCTCTCAATACCATTAGAGAAATTTTGTTAATGTCCTCATTAGAAAATTTAAGACAAAGGAGAATGGTTTTGGTTAACTTAAATGAAGTTCCCCTAGCGCCAAAAAGAAGTCCTTTCACTTCCCATGTATTAATATTCATTTTGTATCTCTCACTGAAGTGAGGAATACATGGGTTGTAAATAGACTTCTTTTCATCGTTATTGGCTTGTTGATCATCCTTCTCAAAACGGACAGTGGGGTCAAGAATGAGGCTTCTTTGATTCCGGCGATCGATGGCTATAATGTTTACTCTTCTCGTTGACCCATTCTCAGCCAAGCAGTGCACTTCTTCGTAAACCTCCCACTTTGCCTTTCGAAGAGTGGTTGCGATGGAGCTTCTCACTTTATGGTGGCGATTGTTTCTCAGTAGTTCTCCTTTAGAGCAATAACCCAAAACATGCCCAAGGGTTTCTACTTCGCTGCATCCTGGATGACGACAGTTTTGATCTTGTTTTCTTTCTTTTTATCCAGATTTCTTGATGTTGTACTTAATTTACATTTTTTGCTATTATCTAGGTGTTTTATTTCAAGGGGCGCACTCAATTGAGTGACTTGATGGCCAGAATTCCACAGAAATATGCACTGTTGGGCGAAAAATCTACGTAAAGATTAATTTTTGATCCTACACAATATAGCTGCATAATGGCAGTTGACTTGATGTATGTCAACATATAGGCCTATGTCGAACTTGGAGTCAGGCCACAAAGGGAAAAACACTTGAGGAGGGGATTCGATCCGGTGCTGTGGATTGAACTTCGGCGTAGCTAAGTGGTTAGAGCACTTGATACGTAGAACCAAGGATCCGGGTTCGACCCCCGGCGCGGGAACGAATTTTTCTCCTCTAATAGTCATTGTTACCGTAACAGATATAATTCTGTAGCACCAAAAATTAATCTTTAAGTAGATAAAATAAGCGTGCTTTATTTCATGTGCATCATTGCCGGATGGCTCAAATAGTAGACTATAATAAAATAAGAATAAAATCCTGCCAATACTTTTTGACGGCATGGCAAAACCACTTTCTTAATTTCAGAGATGCTGAACACGAGCATTTTCGTGAAATCTCAAAATCTATATATAGTTTTTTCAGCACCATAGTACTGTATCTTTGTACATTGTATAATAAGAAAATGAGAATTAAAATTATATGACTTAAAAGTAATTAAAAAACACGCTTATACGATTATAAAATGGGTAAAAAAATTAATCATGACTCACGTTGAAAAAACTTCCCTTATTACGAAGCAGTCTTGTCGTGTACAACCGGATGCTAACCGCGGAAGGCTACAGGTTGTTACTGTTGAGAGTACACGAGTTTTTGCAGTGCAGAATGGGTTCTGTGGCACAAGAACATCCCTACGTCTGAAACCGGACCGTGATAGGTTATATACTTTTTTTGTCTTGAGCATACGCTGTGCTTGGCAGACTGAAAAGTTCTGCACTGATTTCCTGGAAGTAAGATCGTCTGTCGACCAATGAACTTAGGGCAAATGGACTCAAAACAAAGCATTCGTGATGGAAGTCTCAACTCAAGCGTTATATGATATAGAATTAATATTCTTTTATTTCGTAATTATATTCTTCCCGAAGCTCTGTCAGCTGTCAGTTTGTGACTAAGGCAAGCAGAGGCTAAAGGTACATTTTCCTCGGTGCGACTATCGCGATGATCGTTCAACGATTACTGTTGAACTATGAAACGTTGAACGATAATCGTTGGTTACCATTTTGCTCGGAGCGTCTGCGATTTGTTGATTTTTCACTAGTCGCGTGTTTTTATTCGCAATCGCATCTTTCTAGAAGAAGGTTGTGTTTAACAGAATGAGTTTGAGTAGACGTAAAAGATTACTTAAATGCCTTTTGATTGAGGAGATGGAAGACGACGAAATACTTCTCCATACGTATGGGATGAAAAGACCCAAAAATGGAGAGAGACTTTATCAAAAATTTAATTTAAATAACTTATTACCTTGATTTTCCAACTTTACTGACAAACTCAGCCCGTATATTGTCCTTGATCCTATGATCCTTGTAGGACGCATGTGACAGCTGCCACAGTGAGGGATGATTCGCCACTTCCTCGAGAAGAATTTCGTCTTCCGCGTCAGAAAACGAAGGAGCCATGATGACGTCTTTCTCACAACAAACGTTAGCGACTGACGATCATATTCAACCTTTTCCTGAACGACTATTCAAGACTACGATCGTCGTTAACGACTCTAGCGGCAATCGCTCGAAGCAAAACAGCTCCATAGGAAATATAAGGAAATAGTGCTCAACGAGTATCGTTGCACAATCATTGTTGAACGATCATCGCAATAGCCGCACCGAGAAAAACGTACCTTAAACGTTGATATTACACTCTTGAAGTTTGTTCGAGAATATCAAAGTTGTTGTGCAACACACGTTTATCGAATACTGAGACTACACATTCATTTTCATTTCATTATTGTTCTATTTTTCCTCATCGTGCAATTGTCTCTGAATAACACTGGAGATGTTCAGGTGTAAATACTGGATACGCTGAAAAAAAATCTGCGTACCTTGTATCTTTTTATACAGTACATGTTTCTCGGCTATAATTTTTTTTGTGACACAGATCCTACAAGAAGATGATTACCACTCATTTTCATCCTCAAACAGAATGATGGTAAAATAAAATAACTTATTTATCTCAGAACACCCAGTCATCGAGAATTAGATCTTCCTACCATCCGGCTTTCTAATTTACATTTTATTGCTTTCTTTGTTTAACAGCATCTTCTTTGTTCATCCTCTGAACATGTCCTGTCCATCTCGGACTGGCTATTTTGATTGAGATACAGTAACTACAGGGTGATCCGTTTGGGTATTGATGAAATAAAAATACCGTAAAACATTTACTACTGAACTTTATTTGTTGAAACTTTGTTCATATAACACTGAAAGATGGGAGATTTCTCAGAGCCCAACATGACCCCCATTGCGCACCCTACACAACTCATAACGGTGATGCAATTCAGCTCATGTCCTTTGTAACATAAGAGGGGTGATTTGTTGAAAAGCTTCAGTAGTTTTTACTCTCAGATCATCAGTGTTCTTGGGTTTCTGTGAATAGACAATGTCTTTAACAAAACCCCACACGAAGTCAGGAGGGGTTAGATCTGGGGAGTCTGGGGGCCAAGTCAAGAGATGGCTGCTTCTCGTACTGAGTTTCGCCTGCGACCTCCTGCATTTTTTTTAAAACAGAACCTGTTTCTACAAATGTTCGATACCACAATGTTATGGAATCGTATTTAGGTACATTACGCACACCATACTCACGTCGAAATTCCCTTTCAACTCTTTTAACACTCTCAAATTTAGCTTACCAAAGAACACATTGTGCCCGCTGTTGATTTGTAGTAGCTGTTTTAATTATCTACGATTTTCATTTGTCCTTTCAGATTATGTATTGTTGATTGCCATATATGGAAACTCCCATCTTTCAATCATAATCATAAAATGTAGGCCTATTTAAAAAATAGGCTTAAGGACTTTACTAATAGACGGTAGTATATTATACACACTACTTAAAGTGTGTAATTGATGTTCTGTTATTTGAAGTGTTGTATCAGAGAACAAGTGTGTTGTGTCAGTGAAATGTGTGAAGTGTGTTGTGTAAGCGAAGTGTCTTTGTGTCAGTGAAGTTTCATAGTTCATAGTGGTAGTGCAAAGTATTTGAACAGCGAAATGTTTTTGAAGTGTTAGTGAAATCAGGATAGTCTCAGTGAAATGTGTCGCAGTTCCAGTACAGTGAGTGAGTTGACAGCGAAATGAGTGTAGTGCTGAAAGGTACTTGTGCATATTTGGACATTTCATGCTCGTGGGTTTTAGTTCGAACTTAAGATTGAGGTACAAATTAGATTTACTTTAAATGTTATTTTAAGTGATCGTGTTTCATTTAATTTAGAATGCTCATTATTATTATTATTATTATTATTATTATTATTATTATTATTATTAATTGTACTTTTTATTAATTGTGTTTATTATTAATTGTCATTATTGAGTGTAATTAGTTATTAGTTACTACTGCCACCGGGTATTGTCGGACCATCGGTTCTGTGTCCCTTCAGCTCTGTCGTCGTTCTTGGAAAAGTTAACTCCTGTACTCACACCATTCCACCCGCTTTCCTCCCACCACGTTAAACAGCAGGCCACGAACCTTGCCGAATAGGGATGTTGCCAAACTTCCGTCATACGGTGTCATAAATAATTGGTCCTCCATGCTACAATATCATTTCTTTCAACCAAAATACATCTTGTATTTCTACATTTTTTTAAACCTAAGTCCCATGTCTCGAATCTCTTTCCGTAGCGTTTCTCTCCAACCTTGGAAATTATTGCTTCTCTCGCAACCTTCAGTAATTTCTTCAAAGTTGGAATTTCTTTCTGCACGGTATAAAATTATTGTATCTTTTTTCTTAAAATACGTCGGTTCATATCATCTACAAGAATTAAAAGTTCCCTTGGTCTGTTCTTCCCTGGTGATTCTAGCTTTACATCTCCTGCACAGACTCCCTCTCTCCTGATTTTTTGCTTTATTAGGAGCTCTGACCTGTCTATATAAATTACATAAAATGTTGTATTATTAGTATTAGTTAAGTAAGTAATTTTAATACATAATCAATTGAAATAAAATAGCCTCACCTGTGATAGCAGCTACTCTTTCGTTGTCTGATTTATAGGAAACAGATATTGACCTGTTTGTTTTTCTTCATCGCAAAATGCTATTAAATACTTGCTTAAAAATATTTCTTTCACCACTCCGTGCTACAGTATTCTTCTTGAGTTGACAACACTGAACTGCAAGTGCAAATAAACTGTCCCGCAGGAAGGCAAAAATTATGAGTAGTGGAGGAGAGAAAGAGGGAAAGGTAGAAAAGAGAGAGATAGGAATGCAGGGAGAGAAATGAATTACCGAGGTTGAGAAGGAATTAGGGTTTAGTTCGCATATCTTACGAGGGCACAGATCCGATGGTCCGACAATATTTACTCATTTGCAGTGTGAATAAATACATACATAATATAACCAGCAAGAAATTTTTCCTACTATCGTAATAGCTTTATAATAATAAATTAATATTATCCATACCCAAACGGATTAGACTATTATCAGGCGATTTATACAGTTTGTATAATTCGCCATGGTAAACATGAGTTTCAACTTCTCTAGTTGATTGTTTTGCTGTGTTTGTATATAATAACTCTTAAGTTACTGTATGAAAAAATAATAAAAAATATCCACTACAGGTCTGTTGGGACATAATCTCCGGATCTGCGCATGTGTATAGTTGATGACAACATTCCAATTTGCACGAGTGTGTGGATAGGTATAAAGAAACGTTTGCAAGACAGCGGATGACGCCGGCAGCAGAGAGAGAGAGAGAGAGAGAGAGAGAGAGAGAGAGAGGGCGTATCAGTTGAGAAATAAACAGATCAAGGCAACAGATTGGAGTTCGGCCAACTCATTAGCAGCCAGTCACGAATTAACTCAATGTCTCGGGATACGCAGTGCCGCCATACTGGTTTTCATCTCTTTCTCTTACACGATTTATAATGTTATATTCAGTTAAACCGAGACTAGCCTCATTTCACTCCAGCGGGAGACCTATCAAAAAAGCAGCTCTGTATTTATACTTCAATCCCCATATATAGTGTTCAGAGAGATTCCCGTTCTGCTTCTTTTATTTCTTCAGTGCTAGATGAAACAGATAACTGATCCGACTACCGTGAGGAGGGGGAGCTTTGGAAACAACAAAACAAGGCAGGGAATGTGGCGTATTAACATAACAATTCAGTAGCTTTCATTTTCCATATTGCAGTTATGCAGAATCTCATTTACAAAACAGTTGAGTCACTCCTGACAACGCTAGCAAATGTTTTTCTCGGAATGCTATATACATAGAGGGGCTTACGTAAACAACTGCGAAACGTGTCTTTTTTCAGCAGAAAACCCGCCTTATACACATAAATTGCTTATGGTTTCGTTAAAAAAAGTTGTATAGGATTGCTAAGCAACGCCGACAATAATATTAAACTCTTAGGCCTAAATATTCCATGTAATTTTTATGTATGTGGGTTGTCTGATATTTGACGTTGCAGGAAAACCGTGATGGGATTATAGTATCACGAGGAAAGCCGCGAGACTCTGTGTTCTCTAAGAGTCAAAATTGAGAAAGCGCAGGTTATACTAAAAGAAAACTCCGACAGTAGTATAAAAACAATCAATAGATATAAGTAAAGATTAATTTGTGGTCCTACAGAATATATCGGTTATGATAACAATGATCATTAGAGGAGAAAAATTTTCTCCAGCGCTGGGGATCGAACTCGGGTCCTTGGTTCCACGTACCAAGTGCTCTAACCACTGAGCTACGCCGAAGTTCAATCCACAGCACCGGAATGAATCCCCCCTCCTTCAGTGTTTTTCCCTTTGTGGCCTGACTCTAAGTTCGACATAATATGTTGACCTATATTAAATCAACTTCCATTATACAAGGAGCGCACTCAATTGAGTGACTTGGTGGCCGGGATTCTACAATTGTCTCTATACCAACGAGCACGAACGAACGATTGTCTAAAAATAGTGTAAGATACGCATGTTAAAAGTTATTTTACTTTATTCTTATGGCTCGCTTCACTCGGCGTACACAAACATCCCAACTCACAAAATAAAATACAATTTGTGACACTTGTATCGTAAATAACTACAGTACATACATTTTATGTTTCCACGCTTGCATGTGTGCATCTGTGCTGTGCACTACCGCGTCCGCTTTACATCTTTGAGGATGGAAAGATAAAATGTATGCACTATATTATCTGTGATTATACTTATATTATTTAATTGTGGCCTTTATGATATTTATTTTCACTGTTTTATTCTTTTCAGGTAAGGGGGAAATCTGTCTGCTGTTGACGTTTGGTTTTGGTATCTCTGAAGTAGGGATTTATCGGTCCTCGAGAACTGGTGAGTGAAAGAATTTTATTTTCAGAATTATTCAGCACAGTGATATATGCGTTCAGTGAGCAGAGAAGAATTTTGTGCCTGCAACTATGACCTTTCTTTGTCGCGTGGTATTAGCGTTGCATTACCTTTGTCTATCTGGTGTCATGTTGACAAAGGCCAAAGAAGGGTTTAAGGTTACCATGTTAGTGTTATAAAAATTGTCGTTCGGTAGGTAAATATATCATCGTCATCGCCTTGACAGGATAGCTGTTCATTTATTCACCTTCAACAAAATTAATATGCTCATATTATTCTTGGACATCTACAGTTCTCCGCTTCGTTTTGTAGTTTGGAAACAGCTGATATCTCTCTGCTCCATTCTCAGTATTATGCTCTGACATTTATTTTTAGAATTCTCTCTTCTTTAATTTGTATCATGAATATTGATCTCTAATGTCATCGTGTGATCCCCCAAGGGAGTATTCTACATATTGCGGAAAGTAAAGATCTCATCTGATAAGACTCTGTCTTTCTGTTTCACACTTATACCTGTTTTGTCGAAAGATGGGTCATGACAGTTAAGCGACCATACTTCGAACTACAATGCTGCGTTGCCAGTTTGGGCGACGAAGCGATTAGTTAATGCGAGCTATATCAGTTGACGCCTGACGCTAAAACATCCATTAACATTTGACGCGAAGGTATAAAACAATACAAAAATTCGACAGAGAATGAAAGGGGTGTCTCGTCCTTTGGGACTTTCGTGTCTAAGCCCCGCATGAAAATTTATGTAATATATTATTTCAGATATTTACGAACAACTCTCAAATATAGAGGAAGTCTCGTTATCTCTATAGTCAAGGTTTGGACTTCATCTGCGCAGAGGAGATGCTATAGTCTTGTGTTGTGGAAGCGACAGATAAATTCCAGCCCGTAAATGCTAGATCCCCAATACAGACCTAACGAGAAGAGTATGACGTAGTTCCTGCAAATACTCTCCAATGATGTAGAGAGTAGCGAGTGAAGGCGCCGGGAGAGGGACGACTGTTGGTGCTCATTCAGTTCTGTATGGTCGCGTTCGTATCTCTGTAAAATTGTGTAATACAAGTAAAGCTAATGTAATTTTATGAGCAATAATGAAATGACTTTTTAGTTTTAGTACCACCCATGACAAACTATATTTCAAATAGCCCCGGACAAATTCTATGCCATGAGAAGCCAATGGAAACATGCAATTGTGTCCATAACAAATGGCGCCAAAAGAGCTATGGAGCACCCACCACTGGTAACTAACTTTGGCAACTCAACCGTTGTTACCACAGTAACAGGCCTCCGACGCTCTGTGATTCAGTATTCAGATATTTTTCCAATCGCAGCACTAATGTCATGTTCCATCTTTAGGAAAAACAAGTGTAGGTATAATGTAACTCTGAAATGGTGGCATCCGCTCAGAAACCTATTTTTGTCTTCCATAGTGAAGTCCTACTTTTGGGGGTAGAATGAGAGTTTATGGGTTAGTATGAAGGTGGTAGTTGTGCTGTCAAGTTGCCTCTCGCGCTGATACTACCCGACCGCAATACATCAATTATTTATTTTTTTAGTATAATATTATACTAATATCATTTTATAATTCTCAATTATTGATATTTTAATATTTATTTAATTTCATTAAGGCTACAAACTTGAAACAAAAATAAATACTGTATTACAGTTTGAAACTATATATTAGCTTTAGGGAACTATGTTTTCTTTCATATCTTTACAAAATCTCCCACCTCACCGTACTTTCTTGTGACCGTCTTCTGCTAGAAAAAATATCTACATCCACCTCTAAACATCCTTTCCTGCCAGTTTACTTGTTTCGCTCAGGCGAATACCATGGCTTTGGAGCTGGTAGGTAGGGAAGTGGTCGGATGGATGAATTAGACGCATGGACACAAGGGCGCCCATGTGTATTTTCCAACGGGGGCTGATGAAGGTCTTAGCTATACCAGTGTGGTGTGAGGCCTCCGTTGAAAAAAGTTCAATAATTTGACCTTGTGAAAGGAATATTAGAACATCTGAACATAATTATTATGCGCCAATTATTTAAGAGTTTCAAGCACAAGTTTTCATTTAAGTGTGACTGAAAAATAACTAAGAAAAAATAACATTGTGATAGCTAAATACAAAGGAAATAAATATATTTTTGTCAACATAACTGAAATTAATTAATTGATTAAATGGCGATCTCACTCGTGTTAATTGCATAAGCATGTGCAGCTTAGTACAGCTGTTTCTATGCTCCTTCACACCATCCTCAGAGCCTACTTGCCGAACACATAACTAATGCTAACCACACATACAATAACATAAATACAGACATGGAAATCCTACACATACAACCCAAAAACCAAAAACTCAACACACCAGAACAATATGAAATATACAGACACACTAAAACACACCCTGATCAAATTCTCAACACACAGATCAATTTCAGAACACACACTATTTGACACCACATTTCAACAATCGAACGCACCCACACAACAGACAGCGAAGTTCGAGATGACGCCGAGATCTAGTAGGCTCTGAGGATGGTGTGAAGAAGCACCGAAACAGCTGTAAGCCGCACATGCTTACACAATTAACACGAGTAAGATCGCCATTTAATCAATTATTTATATTCAAGTGTTAAAAGTCGTGTACGAAAGATTCAACATGAAATTAATTGCTTTATAATAAAATGAAAATTAAAATTAGTGAATTTTAAAATGAAATCTATGCATGCAAAGAGTAAAAACTGAGTAACTCTGTTAGAGATTCAAATTGAATTGCAAACATTAAAATAAAAGTAAAATTAATCCTTTTGATAAAATACATTTTCTCCTTTCCTAATTAAGTGCTCTGTATCATAGCCTTCTATTAGAGCACTAATCTCCAAGCGTCTAGCTTTGTTTTGTTTTGGCATGTTCGATGAACAGCAGACTTGAAGTGTGTACTCCATACATACCTAAACTGTTGCGAATTGCTTGGAGCCTATAGGTAACCAAACACAGAACTCTACTGATAATCTAAGTAAGAGAATGATGCACGAATGTTTTTAATAGTAATTTATAGGCAATTCCAACATACATAATTTAATTCATCACCATCAACCACATGGATAGACCTTTCGACCTGTTCCGGCCTCTTATAGAAACTGTCTTTCCATCTCTTCACTGGTCTTCCTCTATCTCTTCTGCCTTGTTATCTATAATTTAAAATCTTCTTGGGGATGCGGTTTTCTAGCATTCGCAGAAGAGAGTTACAATATTTTTCCTGGTATTGTATAATTATATGGTTTAAGTTGGATATATTTAATTGTTCTCTAATATCTGCACAGCGCTGTTCATCAATTCTTTTAAACCCCGCAACATCTGTCAGAAAACGCATTTCTGAGGCTTCAGTTTGTTTGTTTCTGTTTCTTTGTTAATGAAAAATACTCAGACACGTAAATAGGAGCTAGAACTGCCAGTACTTTATTAAACTTTAAGATCGTTTCTATCCGGCTTTTGTTTAAAACGATCATCTTAATATTCCCACATATACAGTATAATTAAAACTTTGTATTTTCTTTTGTAGGTCCAATTCTTTTGTGATGCCTACTTCACAACCTAGATATTTACAATTCTTGATCTGTTCAATATTATTATTGTTAATTTGTTATTCTGAACTTTAAAAGCTCTTTCTCTTGGAACGCTAAAATCTTGCCATTTCTGGTGCTATTATCAAATTTTATCTTGAAGCTGTCTTTTGTAGTTCATGTGGTAACCTTACCGTAGGAGCCATAACAATTTGATCGTGGGAGAATAGCTTTGTTGTCAGATTTATAGAATAAAATCCTTTAAAACATCCTAGTCATTCATTTATGGCATGTTCTAAATATAAATTAAATTATAGGCCTACAGGCGATAATGGGCATCCATGTCATGCCCTTAAATTTGTTAAAATATTTTGTTTACTTCTCTTTCCGCCGCTTTCATTATTATTATCTTTGTTTCCATATAAACACTTTGAACGGTCCTTATTAAATGTTGAGAGAGACCCTTTTCTTTTAGTATTTTCCATAAAAAAATGCATTTTTACTTTATCAAAAGCCTTTTTCAAAGTCGATAAAAGCAATATACGTGGGAAGATTAAACTCAATTACTAGTTGCTTCAGTATAGAAGACGGACATTAACTTAATTTTTAAATAAATAAATCAACCTAAATGTGAATATTGTAGAATTAGGGGGAGGGCCCAGACCCCCTTTGCCCCACTAAGGGTGCCCATGCCTTCGTAGATAAGACAGATGGAAGCGTTGATGATAACGGAGATATTTAATAATAAAGCAATGGTAGAGTGATGGCATGGAAAACTTGTTATACAGGGACATCATTTTATTTTTACTTCAATTTTTATTGTACCTGAGTTTTGGAATGTACTTCACTCCCACCCCTTCTACTAGTAAACTTCCAACCGTTCACGACACAGAGCCGAGGGCGGGAAAGCAGTATTGAGTTAGTGAGTATAGTACGTTCCAGATATATGTTCGCGTTTTCCAGTGACAAAAGAGCTTTCAATGTTGAATAATATTTTCGTACAGGTACTGTCGTCCGTTTGCCTACGTCGCATCCCGGTTTCCCCCTCCTGCTTCTGTTCGCCCCTCTGTTAAGTCTAGTAGCTGGGCTATCTTAGGTCTTTTCTGAAAACATTAATTTCTGTTAGGAATTGGACGTCTACGTAATATTATACAACCGTTTAAAATAACTTAAATAAAAGGGCCTCGTTAAGTAATTAACTGTCACGTGATTCCCCCCCCCTTTCTACGACCCTGCGACAAAACCACTTGAACGGACAGTAGATAGCATTTCTGAGTAATTTTATCTTTTCGGATCGGGCAGAAGTGAAAATTGAATTTACAGTACGTAAGGTACTCTTTTATAGTACAGGTAGGTACAGAATTATTTCAACATGAGTTACTCGTACGAAGGACGAAACTGGTAATTGGAATTAGGTACAATAGTCTATAGTGCGATAATATGCACAAAAGAACTGAACCCTGTATCGAAATGAACGGCTACCATTTTAAAAAATGTGTTTAAATATCCATATTATGATTATTTTTCAATTTAACTTCATTCTTTATATTGTACGCTAATGTGCTGTAACAGTGCAATATACACTGCATAATTAATACGTCCGAATGGATAGCTCAATTCGTGTGTAAAAACACTAAGTGTTAATACAGTACTGTATTTTGATTAAACAAAAACGTAATGAAAATTATCAAACTCAAAATTGCGATATTTCCTAGTTTACATAAATGGATGAACTACTTTTCTTCCCTCCTAAACCTAATAAAGTGATTTGTTTGTATAATACGCCAGTATCATCGAACTCCAGTCGTGGAAGGGGTAGCAAACGGTGTTTCCTGTTTCAATCGTTAATAGAAAGGTATAGCCAGGTTAATATTAAAAATGTTAGTAAAAATAAAATGATGTCCCTGTATATATTTCCTTTGTTAGTCAAAACTCCTACGGGATCTCTTTGTTAAGATTGCTGCAACACTAGGCTATAACTTTACTAGATATGCTCAGGCCTTCTCTACTTCGTGGAGCTTAAAGTATGAATTGTTTGTGACTGACATGGAATGTAACTATCATTGAGCACATCAAAGCGGCTGAAGACTTTTTTTAATTACTGTAACGGCCATCCTTCCTACTACTTGCAGTTTAATTAGATGCCGCCATTGTTCTTTGCCTTGCACATATTTTCCCCTCAACTTCCCCCGTGATAAACATCGTGTCTCGCTTCTGTAATTCTCATGCATGCTTCGTTCAGAAAACTCTCGATTTAGATTCATTTCCTTAAAATTGAACAATTTTCACTTATTTTTCTGCTGTTTTGGAGGCCAATGCCTCATCATTTGTACCTGACACGCGCTTAATGCTAGAATTTGTTTTAGAGCTACGAAAATAATTGAGAGATTGACAAGTTTACAGTAATTCCGTAGCAGGAGTGAGACAGGGTGACAGCCTTAGCCCAATTCTGTTCAGTGTGATTATGGACGAAATAATAATGGAAACTAAAGCAGGAACTAGGGGCTACAGATTAGGAAATAAAGACATTAAAATAATATATTATGCTGATGATGTGATCCTTTTCGCAGAAAACAAAGACAACCTAGTCTGCGAGTGGGGATATCGGGATGGAATGTAGAGGCAAAACACAGTTGCCACATAGGTCACTTGACGCTCAGATTTCAACGTGTGCACATCGTTTAAAATACACTACGGAGCGCACGCATTTGTTGTCCTTGTCTTCAGATAAAGGCAACAGTTACGCTGCCTCCCCCCTCATGCAACTTTCTATCCTACGCCCACGCTTGCCAATCAGAACGCCAAACCTCACTGTCAAGCAGAAGTAGAAGTACAGTCTATTTCAAAGCGTCTTAAATTGTTACCACTCTATGAACTGAAGCGCAGTAGGAAAACTTTGCTGTCATATGAGACTGTACTGGTCTCCTCTCGTTACCGCCTCCTTTCACTACAGAACTGCCTTCAACTTCCCCTCTCGGCACGCAGACTTAACTTGGTCGAGCTGTACGGAGATTGCTATATAAATTTCAAATAACAGCAGAACGATTTAATATAGTGATATCGGAAAATAAAACATAATCACAGACTATCTCAAGGCAGCCACTCAGATGTAAACTTGCAATATATGATAAACCCATAGAACAAGAAATGAGTTTCATTTACTTAGGAACAAAAATAACAAGCAATAAAAATTTGGAGGAAGAAGTAAGAGAACAGAATAATATCAGGATATTTAAGAGATGTAATTTGGAAAAATAAATACATGAACATAGAAAGCAAGATTAGAATATATAAAACGTGCATAAGGCCAGTATTAACATATGCAACGGAAACTCGAGCAGAAACAAAAAAAAAAAACTGCAAAAATGATGACAACAGAAATGAAATGAGGACATTACGAAGTATTGCTGGCGTTACGTTATATGACAGACAGACGAATGATGAGATTAGGGAAAAATGTGGAGTGCAGGATGTGACAAAATGGATCAAGACTAGAAGAAAAGGGTGGCGGGACTATGTATTAAGGATGACGGAAGACCGACTCCCGAAAATTGCAATGAAAGGAAAGCTGGACACTCCAAGACTGCTGAAGGAAAGTTGAACACCAACATCGGATTAAGACAGCAAAGTTGGAAAATACAGGATTTATCCTAAAACACGAGGAGGAAGAAGAAGAAGAAGAAGAAGAAGACAGTAGTTCTCTGGTGAGCTCATAATTGTTTTCCATTTTTTCTCAATGTTTTCTGTAACACTTGTTTTACTTACTTACTTACTTACTTACAAATGGCTTTTAAGGAACCCGAAGGTTCATTGCCGCCCTCACATAAGCCCGCCAGCGATCCCTATCCTGTGCAAGATTAATCCAGTCTCTATCATCATACCCCACCTCCCTCAAATCCATTTTAATATTATCCTCCCATCTACATCTCGGCCTCGTAAAGGTCTTTTTCCTTCCTGTCTCCCAACTAACACTCTATATGCATTTCTGGATTCGCCCATACGTGCTACATGCCCTGCCCATCTCAAATGTCTGGATTTTAAGTTCCTAATTATGTCAGGTGAAGAATACAATGCGTGCAGTTCTGCGTTGTGTAACTTTCTCCATTCTCCTGTAACTTCATCCCGCTTAGCCCCAAATATTTTCCTAAGCACCTTATTCTCAAACACCCTTAACATATGTTCCTCTCTTAAAGTGAGAGTCCAAGTTTCATATCCATAAAGAACAACTGGTAATATGAGTGTTTTATAAATTCTAACTTTCAGATTTTTTGACAGGAGACTGGATGATAAGAGCTTCTCAACCGAATAATAACACGCATTTCCCATATTTATTCTGCGTTTAATTTCCTCCCGAGTGTCATTTATATGTGTTACTGTTGCTCCAAGATATTTGAATTTGTCCACCTCTTCGAAGGATAAAGCTCCAATTTTTATATTTCCATTTCGTACAATATTCTGGTCACGAGACATAATCATATACTTTGTCTTTTCGGGATTTACTTCCAAATCGATCGCTTTACTTGCTTCAAGTAATATTTCCGTGTTTTCCCTAATCGTTTGTGGATTTTCTCCTAACATATTCACGTCATCCGCATAGACAAGAAGCTGATGTAACCCGTTCAATTCCAAACCCTGCCTGTTTCCTGAACTTTCCTAATGGCATATTCTAAAGCGAAGTTAAAAAGTAAATGTGATAGTGCATCTCCCTGCTTTAGGCCGCAGTGAATTGGAAAAGCATCAGATAGAAACTGACCTATACGGACTCTGCTGTATGTTTCACTGATACACATTTTAATTAATCGAACTAGTTTCTTGGGAATACCAAATTCAATAAGAATATCATATAATACTTCCCTCTTAACCGAGTCATATGCCTTTTTGAAATCTATGAATAACTGATGTACTGTACCCTTATACTCCCATTTTTTCTCCATTATCTGTCGAATACAAAAAATCTTATCAATAGTCGATCTATTACGCCTAAAACCGCACTGATGATCCCCAATAATTTCATCTACGTACGGAGTTAATCTTCTCAAAAGAATTTTGGACAAAATTTTGTACGACGTCAACAAAAGTGATATTCCTCGAAAGTTACCAGTTGGTTTTGTCCCCCTTTTTAAAAACGGGTACGATTATGGACTCCTTCCATTGTTCTGGTACAATTTCCTTTTCCCAAATAGCAAGTACAAGTTTATAAATTTCGCTATAAAATGCACTTCCACCCTCTTGTATTATTTCTGCTGGAATTTGATCGATAACTGGAGACTTGTACTTTTCAGATTTTCTATCGCAATTTCGACTTCTGAAAGCGTGGGTTCGGGTATAAATGGCTCAGCAGTTTGTACTTCAATTTCGTCCCGATCATTTCTATTTGGCCTATGTACATTTAGTAGTTGCGCAAAATAGTTTTTCCATCTGTTTAGGACTGATGGAGAGTCTGCAAGCAAGTCACCATTCTCATCCTTGATCACGTTTACCCTTGGCTGATATCCGTTCTTAAATTCCTTTATACCCTTATATAAATCTCGAATGTTTTTATTCTTACTATTTGTTTCTACCTCATTCAGTTTTTCCTTGAAGTAACCTCTCTTTTTATTCCTAAGTGTACGACTTGCTTACCGTCTTTCATTGAAATAATTATCTCTCTTCTCCTCAACTGGATCCTGTAAGAATTTCAATTTTGCCTGTTTCCTTCTTTCTACTACCATGCAACAATCTTCATCAAACCATGGTTTCTTTTTTTTAGTTTCATAATAACCTATGCTCTGCTCAGCTGCAATTTTGATACTATCTCTGATATTTTCCCACACACTATTAACATCTAATTCTTTCTCAACTTCGTCGGAACTTTCTAAAGTGGCAAACCTATTCGAAATTTCGACCTGATAATTTTGCTTAGCTTCCTCATCCTTTAATTTCAAAATATTGAATTTAGTAATATTAACTTGTTGCTCTACTCGCTTGGCTACTGATAATCTTTCTCTTAATTCTCCAATTACCAAATAATGGTCAGAATTACAGTCTGCACCCTGAAAGTTCGAATATCTACTATACTAGTATGTCTCCGTTTATCTGTCAAGATGTGATCTATTTGGTTGTATGTAAATCCATCTGGAGAAGTCCAAGTATATTTATGTACATCCTTATGGGGGAATGTTGTACTTTTGACAATTAAATTTTTCAATGTGGCAAAGTTGACTAATCTAACTCCATTGTCACTACTAGTTACATGTAGGCTCTCTTTTCCAATAGTTGGTCTAAAAATATCCTCCCGTCCTACTTTAGCGTTGAAATCCCCCAATAAAATTTTCATGTGATATCTAGGTAACTGATCAAAAGTATGTTCCAATTCCTCATAGAAGCTATCCTTTATATGGTCGTCTTTCTCTTCTGTAGGGGCATGAGCATTTATAACTACGATATCGCACCATCTACCCTTAAGTACTAAATACGATAACCAATCACTGATAAATTCGACCTTTTTTACTGCTGATTTTATTCTTTTATGAACAAAGAATCCTGTTCCTAATTGGTGATTATTGTTTCCTTCCCTATAATACAACAAGTAATCTCCTATTTGTGATATGCCATTCCCATCTAACCTAACCTCTTGTACTCCCACGAAGTCTATTCTATATCTAGCTAGTTCTTTTGCTACTAATGTTACCCCTCCTGTTCTATAAAGACTAGTTACATTCCAAGTGCCAAATCTCAAAACCTTATTCCTTTGCTGTGGTCGTGCCAGAGAATCAGTCCTATTCCGAGGCTTATTGTAGGGATTCGTAACAAGCTGCTTTTTACGGTGATGGGTTGTTAGCCCTTCGACCAACCCCCAAGCTGGAGGACCACCCCTTATCGGCTGTCCACGACTGCTTTTTCCATATATTCGCAGCTACCCTCCATATCTGGAAGCCGTCTCCTCTATCCGCAACCTGAGGACGCGCCATGCCGTGGTGATAGGGACCCACAATACATGGTAACACTTGTTTTAAAATATAAAATGTTTTAAAAACTTAAACTTTAAAACTGTTAAAACTCTTTAAAATGTAATGATACCTTGTATGACGGACGGCACCGTTTCGACACTGGTATCGTGTCTGTCAGCGTCTATTGGACTATAGTAGTAGTAGTAGTAGTGGTAGTGGTAGTGGTAGTGGTAGTGGTAGTGGTAGTGGTAGTGGTAGTGGTAGTGGTAGTGGTAGTGGTAGTGGTAGTGGTAGTGGTAGTGGTAGTAGTAGTAGTAGTAGTAGTAGTAGTAGTAGTAGTAGTAGTAGTAGTAGTAGTAGTAGTAGTAGTAGTAGTAGTAGTAGTAGTAGTAGTAGTAGTAGTAGTAGTAGTAGTAGTAGTAGTAGTAGTAGTAGTAGTAGTAGTAG